>NC_090911.1:9031804-9169425 GCF_040956055.1 Brachionichthys hirsutus | reverse complement strand
GCTCTTACCTCTCACATTGCTCTCCGGTTTGCGTGTGTGCGTGCGCTTCCCGCCTGTCGATGTACTCTGCGTTGACGCGTGCGTTCAGACGGGCCGCGTCAGCAGACCCCTAGGCACCGGCTGGACCATTCTCAGGCAGGCAGGCGGGCGGGCAGAGCGCAGCAAGGCAGAGCGACTGGCAAGAAGAGATCGGCAAGCGAAGTGGATCAGCAGCGAAATGAGTGGAAGAGCTGTGAGGAGCTGAGCGCCAGAGAGAGAGAGGGGGAGAGAGAGAGAGAGAGAGGGAGAGAGAGAGGGGAGGAGTGTTTGTCTGCGCCGTTGCGTGTGCGTGTTGCTGCGTTGGCTGTGTGCGCCAGTGTCTCCCCACCCCTGTCTCTCTTGAAGTGGCTGAGCTGGAGCTGTGTCTCTATACTGACCCCCCCCCCCCCCAGCTTCTGGATCATCTGTCTGCTGCCTGAGGAAAATGGTGCTCACTGGGTGGCAGTAGCAACAGCTGTGGAGCAGGAGGAGGAGGACGAAGAAGAGGAGGAGGAGGAGGAGGGAGCCCTGCACTGAGCATACAGATCCTGCAGTCTCCTCTCCTTCCCTTTGCTCCTTTGTAAAAAAAAAAAAAAACAGCACCAGGAAGTGCTAGTTCGGTTACATCAGTGCTGCGCGTGGCTTTTCAGCGACGCTGAGGAAGAAGAGAGAGGGGGGGGAACGGTTTGGGGAGATAATGAAGACAGAAAGGAAAAAGAAGGAGAAAGCCGGACATGCAGAGTGGGGAGGCCGCATGTCAGGCGTATTAAACACAGAGAGACATTACAATAAATCAAGGTCAATAAGAATAAGGAGAATAAGCAGCAGTCGGAAAGAAGGAGCCGATTCGATTAGATCACGTGGAGGGACGATTTATGGAAAGGCAGATTATGTCTGGCTTCGGCGTGGATCCGTTCCTGCTGCCTTCATACCCTCAGAGACTTTGTCCCGGCCTCATAACGGCAGCTCCAGCCCACACGATGAAAGTCGAGGCAACCTAAAGTGCGTTAACCTCGACCCCAAAAGGAGGCAGCGCCTGCCTGGTGACGCCTCTGCCGGGTTGTGATTGACTGGAGGCACCCGCCAGGATTTGGGCCTGATCCTCAGCTATCCGGTTGCCATAGAGATAGCAGCCTTGCGTTTGAGAGAAAATCTTAAAGGACACGAAACCACCGTCTTGACCCTGGGTATCGTCAGTGACTCAATTAAGTGTTGAAAATGACCCTGAGATGTAATTTATAATGCAAAGACAGGAAATAAAAGTCCGGTTTGACCGCACACACCTGCGCACGTTTTCACAGGGAGATGCGAGAACCCTTTCTTTCTTTGGTGGATTTGCATAGACACACACACATCACGGTTCGCTGCTTCTCTTACGTAAAACTTTCATTCCTGTCTTTGTGTTCTACAGTTTCCTTTGCACTCTGAGCCAGTTTCTAGTGCTGCTTCATGCGAGCCTGGTGATAAGTCACGTCTAATTTACACCGCAAGCCCTTAAACCTCAGGTGACAATCTGCTGTAGAGCCCCAGCCGCAGCGCTAAACCCTTACCTATAATATTCTGCTGCATTGTGCAAATGTCCGAATGAACAACAAGACGCATGCTGTAGAGACACAAAGTAGATGTCATAGATGTCACATATTTATCACTTTAGCAACACCTCCAAAGATCCGGGCTCGCCGCGAAACTCAGACACCGACATGGAATTTCCCCTCTTCTGCTGCAGCCGAGTTCATGCCAGTGGTTCTGCTCTGCCGTTCAGAGTCTTTCATTTACCCCCCCCCCCCCCCCGCCCCCCCTTGCTAGTTCATGTTTGCAATTCAATCATCATTGTGCATGTCTTTTCAGCACTTCCGCTCTCTTATGACTCCATCTTAATTCCCCTAAATGTGCCTCAGAAAACTACAACCACCTGTCTATTTGTCACAACCCCCCCCCCCCCCCCCCCTCCCCCCCCCCGAATTGTATGTCTTTATAGGGAAATCAGACAAACGCCTCACACACCTCATATCTCGCAGTCCGAGGGTGTTTGTTACTGTCCTCCCTGAATGATCCATGAGGCTGTAGAGGTGACTCAGTACGAGCAAAGAGCAACGGAATGCAACGTTCACTAATGTTAACCCACCAAAAACAGGAAGAGGTACGCGCGCGTGTGTGTGTGTGTGTGTGTACGTGTTGCGCAGTTCAAGGGGAATGTCCCTGATTTTTACACATTAAGATTATTGACCATTGCATGCTACTCTTCTGTGAAAACAGATGCCCCATGTCGCCTGTGGCACTGAAGAGGACGTCAAACCAAGAGAGAACGACACTAATAATGTCGCTATCAAGATGCATTATGGGAATAATAAATCAAAAAATAACCCCAACAACACAAATGTGACCTCTTTGCTCCTGTCAGATCCAAACCCTTCACCTTTGCCCGGGCCTTCCTCGTGCGTATTCTACGTTTAAGCTCCGTGCCACGTCAGCGCTCGGCTATTTCCCAGGTCTCTGTAAATGACACTGGCTGGTTGACTTGAACTCTCACTCCGCTGAGGAAATGTCCCAGAGCTTTAGCGTGCCAAACTCTGACAGCTCATCGATCAACGAAGGCTGCAAATATACATTACAGTCCCATCACAGCAACAACTGCCCTGTATACGGTCTTGTCTTTACAGAAAGGCCTCCAGCAGGAAGCTGCGTTCAGCTTCGGCAGGTTCGCCATCGCGAATTTTAGAGACTGCAGAATGAGAAAGCAAAAATATTAATTCGAGGTTAATTCAACACTCGATCTTCTGCTTGTGTCGTGATTTCAAACCGCAAAACCTCCATTCAATACTACGATTGTGTTACACATCACTAAAAGTGCACTTGAAAAGCATGCGAGTTCTAAAACGCCGTGAATTTGAAGTCACGTCTTCTCACCGCACACTTTGTGCTCGTCCCTAAACTTCTTAGTACTTTGACGCAGCGAGGGGAAGCAGGTGCAATACAGGCCGTCGGGTTTGAAATATATATAGAGAGGAAATAGCACACTGTCGTGCCCCTGTGTGACACACACCATTGTGTGTTTGTGTGCGCGTGTGTGTTTGCTTATGCACCATTCAAGCTTGAAAATGATCTGAGATAAAAAAAAAAAATGGAAGTGAATGGAAACACCCTTTGCAAAGAGGCACTTTGTTGCATCTTTAAGCAAGTTGCTAGTCCAAATAGGGGCAGCAGATACGCTGCAGCAAATATTAGATAAACTCGCCGCATGTGTTTATAAACTTTCACGGCAAAGACAAACATCAGACAAGAGAAAATATTTGCTTTCCTACAGCGGACAAACTTCCTGTCTTTGCAAAAGCCTCATGGAAACTTTTCTCCCTTCAAAGAAGGAAACGATCAGCAATAAATTGCATTAAACCAGACTTTAGAATTAGACTTTGTAATCAAAAGACATTGATCCTGGAGCAGAGCTTACCTGTACGTCTGTCTATCGCCGCCGCGCCTCTGGGACTGACAGAGACATTTCAACACCGGCCACGCTGATGCAATGCATTGTGGGATGAAGCCACTTCATTTCTCTTTCTCCACTTCTCTCGCTCTCATAATAGCGCCTTCTGCATGGCAACGGCCATACCGCAAATGTGGTCAGGTTTAAAGCGATCCATCACCGCGCAACATCAAGTCTCCATGACAACCACTCGTTATCTCATTTGCATCTTCATCTTGCATTATGCACCGATACCAAATATGGTCACCTTGCCTTTCTGCACCTAGCATCCTCTTTCCCTCCATTTTCTTGACAATGTGCACCCTCTTTTTTTGTCGAAGGTACACGCACACACAGATGTTCACTTTTGCATGTAGCCGCGGTGAAAAGAGGAAGCAGCAACACAGCCGTTTACAGCCTGAGAGATAAGCGTTGAAAGTGGGAAGTGGGGTGTTGTAAAGGTTGCAGCTGAGGGACTTAAATAAAGAATGGTGACTTGCACTATTACCGCAATCCTCCCAACACCGGATTTCCGTTACTTTGCTCCGTTCTTTCTCTTCGTCGAGCTCGGCGCATGGATAAATCCCCTCCTCTTCCTGCCCAAAAGGTATGTGTCTATCAAACTATCGGTGGAATGTTGAACCAGGCCCCTGGAGCCCACACACTCAGCAACACTCAGCACCTGTCTCCGACTGCCGAAGAGACACGGTCAATTTCTCTGGACAGCACAGCAGGGGGGATAATAGAAGAGGAGATTGGGAGGCAGACAAGCGTTTAATCAGCAGAAGAAAAACACACACTGAGCAGGTTGCGTGTGATGAGCGGCACATTTTGTGGTGCCCAAAACACTGACATTGTTTAGCATAACATTATGAAATCCTGGCACAGCTACCATAAGCATAAAAATGATTACAAAAAAAAAAAAACACGCTGTGGCTTCTGTCTCATGGCAGCGTATTCCAAATACGAAACCACACATCTCAAGATTTCGGCATGCCGCTTCTTGTTGTAAACATGATGTCGTACGTGCGCTGCATGCTAGAAGATCACTAGCCTGAATCAATGGAGGTTTTCAAAACCAGCTCGGGTGAAACGATCCTCCAGGATGAAATGTCAAGAATGACAATGTTTTGAAAAGCAGGGAGAAAGTGTTTCAGTGATCTTTGGGAGGGTTTGCATCTGGACTATTTGAGTATATCTATCTCTTATCCATTTCCTGTAACCTCTTTCCCAACTCGCAATGGGCGTGGGGGGAGTGGAATGAACCTTGGGCAAGTTGCCGGTTGAACGCGGGGCGAACACAAAGAAAGACAGGGCGCCATTTACACCTACAGGCAATTTAGAGTCACCAGTTCATTTGGTGGTGGGAAGAACCGGCTCCAGATCCTTCTTGCTGCGAGGCAGCAAGTTCCTCTTTATTTGAGGGTATTTAACAGTGAAATTTGGAAGTGAATTTCTGCACAAGTAATAAACTGATATCATGTTGTAAATAGAGCCGAAGGGAGCGAATCATTCATTTGGTGACACACTTTCGACACCATCTGGCTGTGGTTTCAAACATTTGGGCAATTATAATAATAAAAAAACAATAATCCAAAGTTATTTTCTCAAATATATATATTGTGTTGTGAAGTAATAGGTATTACACACAGCGATCCAGCAGGTTTATCCTTTAATTAACTTCTGAAGTTATTTTGCAGCAGTTTTCAGCGTGTATCGTCGAATGAGACGACTTACAGTGAAGGAATCAAACTTGTGTTTGTCGCTAGAGGCTAGAGGAACCGGCCTCAGCGTGTGTGATAAACAGGATCAACTGAGCCAAACACATCCCACACTGTTTGTTCACAGCAACTATCACAAATGTGATTGAGCAGTGATATATTGATGTCAAATGATAAATAAAAAAAACACACACACACAGGAACCGTTTACGCTTTTCATTTTTCATGAAGAGGAGATCTAATGTCTCCAGCTTTCTAGACACAACATTTATCCATCTGACACTTTAAATCACTCAGGCAGCATCTGGAGAAGCTCTGAAGATGTATCAGAGGCCCAGAACGTCAGGGTTGCAGTGCCGTTGGGACTTGGGGGGGGGGGGGAATTGGAAGTCAATGAAACCAGGCCTAATTTAGCCTCCGCCGCTCCGCGAGCTGCCAGGAATCAGAGTGAGCCTCCTTCCCCTTTTAGGGCTCTCAAGGTACGGCAGTCTGCAAGTGGCACTATTACATTCCTAGGAACTGAAAGAGAGAGAGAGGGAGAGCGGTGACCGTCAAAATCTGCTATAAAGGGACCTTTTTAATGTCTCTCTAGTTCTAAACGTCTTAAACTGCCATCATACCTGCACGCCACTTTCAAAAGTCACATTGACGGCTTTGGTCATGTGACGTTACCCTCTGTCCAAACGCAATAATCTAGCCACTAATCAGGTGTGAAAAGAGGATTTATCAGAAGGTTTACACTTACAGGATCCACAGAGATAGGCAGCAACACCGTGTCATGCAATCTTTAATAAAACTTTTTTTTTTTCTTCATCACGATCTGGCTGATTTTCATGTGACGGGGCGGAAGAGAGAGAGGGAGGAGAGGCGCTTCCACCCTAATTTAACATGTTTGGTATTTTATCTACAGTGAAATCACTCTGGGATGTTGATAACAGGGCGCTGTAGGGCGCTGGAGTTTGAATGTGTGCAGCTTGCGTCTGGATAAGGTTTGACTTGATGGAAGTAGCGGGGCCTTGGCGTACGTGTAGCGCTCCACTGCATGTGCTAAAATAACAGGAAAATCTAATTCAATGAGTTCAGTGTTTTATTTCAATACTGAAAGTCAAAATGAATAAAAAAAAAAAATGCAACCTTGGAAGCGAGCGAATTTGGGATAATTGGATTCGATAAGGATTTCCCGTTGAACCTCCATCCTTGTGTTTCCTACTCGTGATATGAACACAGGCGCACTATTGAAGACAGTGATCACATAAGCCATGGTGTGGAACACACAAAAGGATTATCCTGTGGTGGACAGATGATGTCTCATCTTCACCTCCCACTTCCCACGGCTGCTATTTTTCAGCGAGCGTGTGGAAGAACAATTCAAACTGTAATCTCATGAATCCATTCAAGGTTTCTGTCCGAGCTGCCAGCATAATGAGGAGATAAAGACGAGTAGAACAATTTCCCATTATCATTATTCACGCCTCTCGTGCCATGGATGACTATTCATTCGGCTACTATCCATTTATAAGAGTTTTATTAAACCTTTGGCACGGACTCAAACTCTTCACTACTAAGATGGCTGTTGAGAGTTGTTTATCCTGCCTCTTCCATGTCACCCCCCCCTCTCACTTCCATATATAGTTCAGTTCACTGGAAATCTTGGCGGCTCCTCAGAAAGTCCACGTAGCATCCGAGATCATATATGAGCAACGAGCCCAGCGACTGTCACCACCCCAGCATGCGATTAGACGAGGGACGTCACCGCTGGAGGTTATTAAGCAACAAGTGACATTAGTGAAGCGTCAGGTTACAGCCTCCTGGTGCTGTTTAGGTTGGATCCGTCCCCGCCAGTACGTTCAGATAACAGCTGGGCGTCCAGGGTTACAGACATGAGATAGAACAAGAAGCAAATGGGGAACCCAAGAGCGCCATCCTAAATCAGTTTCGAGAGTTTCTCCGCCAAAATATCCAAATGCGTGCGGACGAGATCAAACCGTTTCAAAGCCAACCAACCCAGAGAGTCTGCGAAGTCTTCGTGGCCCATGCCCCACATGCCCCACAAATCTGGCAAAGTTATTTTTAAAAAAAGCCTAGATCCTCCCCTCCATCTGGAGCCGCTCCACAACGGCATTCTTTCCCGATCCATGCCCAACTTCTGCTCAAAGATTTTCTGGAAATCTGTTGTTTTTTTTTGCATATTCAAGAAAAACTGTTTAAATATCTCACAAAAAACGAATCCTCGGATCCGCCCTTTTTATCCGGACACACACCTAATTGTAATGGATTCCCTGCATACTGGCCTTTAAGAGACGCCTTCATAATCCAGTTCCAATGTAAGCAACGAGGGGACAGAATTTAGAATTATGCTCGGTGCAATATTGCAAAACCATCCTCCAACACACACAAAACCTAAGACTAGTCTCATATAACAATTTCATAGAATAAATTCTCAGAGGTTTTACCCTCTTGGCTGAGGGTAAGTGAAGAAAGACGGCTCAACCCCCCCCCCCCCCCCCCCAGATGCTGATCTATATCAAAAGCATTTTCTATATGGCAGAAGACCCTCCTTGTATCATGGCAACCAGTAAACTCAACATGACATCTATTGTATTTCTAAAACTAGCTAAGCAGGAGTGCCAGACATAATTATATCTCTCTTCAGCCAATCACATAAGCCTGAGCCATAAATAAGAGACCGCTCCCCTACAGCGCACCGGTCTGTGCTGAAAAGTCAACAAACACTTTCCCCCAGTAGCTCTCGCTCACTACTGGACCCGTCGTGCTCAGAAACGGGCGAGGAGGAGGCCTATGGGCTTACGAAAAAGGACGGGGCGAGAGAGATAGAGCGAGGATAGCGAAGAAAAGAAAAACAAACGCAGGCTATGATTACTGAGTCATAATGAAGGCCGTTGGATGGGACTGTGGCCATGAGCTGTGTCATTAAAGACGGAACCCGCGGGCTGGAAAACCGACGGGCCTCCATTTGAAACACTAAAACTCTGCAAGACAGGGAGGTCCCGAACGGAATCTAAGAATTCCTGTCAGCCGGCGCCTTCAAAGTCATCGCAACGTTTCATAAATATTGCATTAATAATCTGAACAGGGTTCTTGTAATGTCTCCAATGTCAGGCCTTTATTACCCCCCCCCCCGTGTGTTTTCGCCAGGCGGCTCCCACCTCGCTCTGCAAAACTGCTTAGACTCGGGGAGGGGGAGGGGGGGGGGGGGGCTTATATTTAGATTTTATGACCAACATTGAATTCTGAGCCGAGATATTTTCACCGGCGTGATTTAAGGTGTCGTCTCGATGGGGGGTAGGCAGGTTATGGCCGCAATCACAATTGGGGCATGGCGGGGATGGGAGAGGACGTTGGTGTTTGTTTCCTCGGGGTAATGAGAGGTGGAATTTGGGAATGTGTCCGCACGTAGTTGCTGTTAACGTGCTAGCGCTATAGCTTTACATAAGGGATACGGGACTTTATATAAACATCTTAATGCCATGTGATCGTCGCCTCTGTGGTGACAGGTCACGATGAGGAAAAACGGATACATAATCACAGAGTTGCTCTTGATCAAATGAGAAAGCTTTTGAAAACAATGCACGCTCAGTTTGTTTTTTAAAGTATGTGATCTTATCAACGGAGCTGTGGAAAGATCCAACCTCGTGATATTTCTCCTGACATAAACAAACACGACTGGTGCAACTGGCATGAGACGTCCATCACGTCATAAAAAACAGATGTGGCCTACTTTACCCTGCACTCATCTGACATTTCTTTTATTTATTGACACTTTCTAGACCTCGGTGTGACCAGTGACTCAGAATAATTCCCCGTTTGCGACACGCGAAGCTTACGTAAAGATGTTGGGTCCATGCTGACCTTTTACTGAACGTTTCCGGCAGCGGCGATCACGCGATGCCGCGATGGAATCAGCTACACAACGTACAACGGCAGGCTTCTAAACATGGCGGAGGCTAAACAATGCCGTAGCTGCACATCCACGGGCTGCTCACCCGTCATTCTCATTCAGCAGGAAAATGATCAGATTGAATGTTGACCTGTGAAAACTCAGCCATGACTTTGTTTTTGTTTTTTTTATAATTACATGGCTCATATCACTATTATGCCTATAATTATAGCAGGCAAAAGTAAATAATTTTTGGCAACATTGTGAAGTTATCTGCCTAACTAAGTAGGTCAAGACAAAAGTCCTCATCCTACTTTTTGAGACCCTGAAGGGTAACAGAATCCCCACAGAGGTGAGACTGCAGCGGAACCCCACTCGGCTCTGTGGACATTTTCCTCAAGCATCCCTATTGAGATTCTGCTAGCCTGCATTCCCTGCTTCAAGGTCGGCAGCAGTGGCAAATGAAATTACTTGTCCCGTTTTGCGGCGTTGGCGCCAGGTCAACTGCAACTCGGCTAAAACGATGAGTGCGGGATTCTAAAAGCGAGCTGCATTTGTCCTGGGCCTCGGGTGTCATGTTTGCAAAAGAAAGTATAGCAGTGGTGGGGAAGGGCTGAAATCAAAAGCAAGCGTATTGAATTCTGCCTCCGTAATCACTTACCCAAAAATAAAATAAATAGAAAATCGATGGCTGCTTTCAGATGCACCACTTTGTGCTGTTTGTCCTCTGGGTCTACCCTGCAGCTGGAGGATAGCATGTGCTTACATGGAGTGAAGCTGGAGTCCATTAGGACCAATTTTGTTGAAGACACACACACACACACTGCATCACGCGCCACCTGCAGGAGACCTTTGGTATGACGTGGGGAACATGCCACAAGTAATGTTGTTCTTTTTGAGGAGGGTGATAATTTTGTGTTGGCCAGCCATTTCATTTTAACTCACCTCAGATGGCGTGCAGGCCGTCAGCACCTGGTTAGCTGTCTGCAGCAGTGTGCGGCGTAACTTATCTCTCACTTGCTCAGGCGGTGGTTATCAGCTTCTGAACAGCTTACACCACCACATTGTGCTATGGGTGGAGCTCCTGAGTCATTTCATGTCAAAACACCGCATGCGAAGTTGGTTTCATGCTGCAATCTGGGAGTCAAAGTGTTTGCAAAGTTGCCACACAAGATTATTGAACAATGAATGTGGAGTTTTTAACCACAGTATAGATAATTATGGGTTTTTACCTTCCCTCGCTATCGTGTCAACTGTAATTTGAGCATTAGATTATATTTTTAATCCAGTAGATGCACTATGAACATGACGACACAATTATTTTTTGCAAAAGAAAGTATAGCAGCGGTGGGGAAGAGCTGAAATCCTCTGTGACGTGATCTCTCCAGATAAGCTACGTATGTAATGGCATTGCTTTGGGTGTTTTTTTTTTTTTTGGGGGGGGGGGGTGAGCAGAATTGTAAATGAATTAACGCGACTGCCTGCTGTACACGATTATTCTAAATATAAATGCTGCCACTTGGTGGCATTGTCAGAAAGCACACTGAACGTCTCCCCCTCCCAGTTGTTCCATGATGACGACAGGCAGACGTGCATCTTTGCTAAACCAAATAATGCCAGGGGCTCAGGCTCTACCTGTCTTTTGACAATAAGTGGTAAAAATAGATGAGAAACTGGGATGGCAGAGAACATTAGTCAGGGTTTAGCTGCCTTACGTTGGCCTTGTTTGTCCTCCTCCTCCTCCTCTTTGTACACAAAGACTTCCCTTTTCACTGTTTATGGCAATCTATCCCTGTTTCTATGACCTTCTTTCTTAATGAATTCTTATTTGATGTTATTTGGCAATGCATAAAAAGAATAAAATAATACATCCGTGCTGATTCAGCCTGCAGATTGAACTGAATTAAAAGAAAGAATCTAAAGTTTTTACTGTGAAAATGACATTTTCATAAAAAACATCTGCTTTCTAAATGACATTTAGTTTAACAGCGTGTCACTTCAAAACCAGATGTTGATATTTGGCCATGAGCTCAACTATCCTCTCGGGTGAATTCATTATAACGACTCAAACCGCATGTGATGCAACCATTTCGCCTAAAAATATACGATCCTTGGAATGTAAAGATGGTGATGATGATTATGCGACCTTCATCTTCACGTGCCACCAGTATATTATCTTTTCCTACTCATGACATTTTTAATATCCGCTGCATTTGTAAAAAAAAAATTAACAGAGTGATTACATCACCAGAGGTCTGACACAGAAAAATACTTCAATCAGACGAGGTCAGTGAAATCTGGTCGCCATAATGTTCCTCTTGAAGCAAGATGTTGGGACACGAGAGAACAGCAGAGCAGCAAAAAAAAAAAGAAAAAGGAAAACACACCCACTGACTCATAGTCTCTCCTTTAAATACTGCAAATACTGCATGAAGCAAAGGTGTGAAGCCTCACACACCAAAATAAAACCAAACAATACGAACACAGTGCATTTTATTCTTTCTTTTGCCGCATTGAGTTGTGTTTGTGGAGCACCCTGTGGTGCAGACTGTCAGATGAAGGACCACATCTCTCCCAAGTGCCTTCTGTTGTTTAACACTGACCGGCCGGATAAATATTTAACAGGAGGAGGGAAAGTTGTAGGCATCAAATCGCTAAGGAGAAAACAAACGGCCCAACATGTGACCACACTGATGACAGACTAGATTGCTTCTCTCCATTGTCTGCTTATTTCTTTACCGGCCCTTTGGCGAAGCTTTGAAACCCAACCTCAGATGAAAAAAGGAAGGGGGGGGGGACATGCCTGCAGACAAGCACGAGATGCCCATCGCAGAGATACAGGTATAGGGTGGGAATGTGTGTGATCAGCACCATGGACAGTGGACAGAGGATCATCCAGGTGATCAGCGCCATGCGGTGGGAAATCAGAAAGCTGGAGCTGGAGAACATGGGCTTGAGGAGAGCTGGAACTAATCTCAGAAAGAATGCGACAGTTCCCATCGTGCTGCCCAAAACTACAGGTGGACTAACTATTATTATTATGACTGTATTAAAAAATGTACCAACTGTAGAATAAATATATTTAGGTGACACAGAAATCTCCTCATTGAACTGCAATGTAAATGTGATTATGTGTATTATTAATTCTTTAACACTATGTACTCAGATGTTAGCATCTCCAGCAGCTTTTTGGAACTCACCTGTGGCTGTGACTGTCTGATGTTCTTATTTTTCTTTGTCTCTTTCAGATAGCGTCGTTATGACGGTGAGAAGATATTCGATCTTCCGTCCTTTGGTCAACCATCGCAATTTGCAGATGGACACTGATAGAAGCGAGCGGTGGACTGGATTTAAACAAAAATGAAAAATGAGCATGGTGTCATCTTAACCTGGTGGTGGGTAACCTTTAACCCCGTCACTAAATTAAAAAGAAAATCTGACCTCATTGTCAGTTCTTATTAAGCTAAACCACTTACATTTCTTTTTTTTTAATACTACTGACATCAATTACAAACGCTAATGTTAATGCAACTACTACTACGTAAGATTTTTAAACCTGTGGAATACACCTGCCGCTGGAGCAGTGACTCAACTCTCGCGAGATTTCCGCATTGCGCAGTGGAGTACAACCGTCCGCCATCACCGCAGAGATTGTAACGTTAGCCAAAGAACTAGCACTGAGAGGAGAGCGGGGGCTGACAAGATCGTATCAGACATACAAATTGGGCCAATTCAAAAAAGCAGCGGTCACTGAGTTTTCCAGCCGCTTCAGAATTCAGATCAGATGGCATAGAAATCCAGTCATCAGATCGAACCAGCAGCTTGCCTTCCATGTAGTCTTTGAAGTTAACTTGCAAAAGAAAGTCGTCTTTGCAACTCATCATGTCCAACCTCAAAGGCAGCACCAAGAAGGACACCAAGATGAGGATACGAGCCTTCCCTGTAAGTCAGTCCCGTCTTTGTAGGCGTTGAGACCCGAAGCAGCCGGGTAAGGGAGGTGGGGTGACAGGTCTCTAAGCTAGCCGCGGCTTGCTAGTTGGCTGGTCAACCTAGAAAACCCCTGTCGCTTTCAGTTGAAAATGGCTGTTGTCTTATGAAATACCCTAAGATTATAAACTATATTATCTGATATCAGATTATCTAGCAATAGTTGGGTCATTGGTGTGATTGTCATATCCCCGTTTGGTATATGGGCTAACAATAGCATATAAAAGGAAGCTTAGCTACATCCTGCCAAATACTAGCGAGCTAAGTAGCAGGCCTCAAAATGTTAGCTGCCAGCTAAACTGCATTCAGTCACCAAATATCAACGCGTTACTTTAAGTGCGAGCTGTTAAAACTGTTTGTGTATCCTTTGTACCACTGAGCGTTAAAGCATTAGCATATCGTGTTAGCTGGAGAGCTAACGGAACTTCTGTCTGGCCTGAGACCACAATAAACATGTCTCAGGTAACTGGGGTTATGCTAATCTTGTACTGTTACCACAGTCAGGCATGATCCCAGCAGCACCCAAATGATCACCGTGCAGAATTACATGTACACATATGACAATGTACCATTTATTATTATATCAATATATACATCACAATATTTTGTACTATTATTATAGGAGGTAAAGTGTGATTGTAAATATTACATTTTCATTTAGACGGTTGTGGAAGTCAATCCACAACCGTGCTGACAGACTGTTACTTTTCTTCTATTTTTATTTGTGGCAATAAAGAGAAAACATTATGGCTTGGTATCAAAGTCATATTAGATCCATGGCTATATGCTTGTTGATGTTCAGTGTGATTATACGAACAAAGAAAGTAGAATGCACTTGGTGGAGGCTAAAATAGTGAACTACTGCTACAGTTGCACTCTTTTTAAAACATTGTGGAAATAAGTCAACACACCTGCACCCTGCCCTACCTCCTAGATGACAATGGACGAGAAGTATGTCAACAACATCTGGGACCTTCTCAAGAATGCCATCCAGGAGATCCAGCGGAAGAATAACAGCGGGTTGAGCTTTGAGGAGCTGTACAGGAATGCCTACACCATGGTGCTCCACAAACACGGAGAGAAGCTGTACACAGGCCTGAGGGAGGTAGTCAGTGAGCATCTCATCAACAAAGTAAGCTATACTTTTACTCTCCTGATGGAGATATTGCTTTTTTAACCATTAGCGAAAACGGTGCAGTTTATTTACTTATTTATTCATTTATTTACAGGTACGGGATGACGTTCTGAACTCGCTGAACAATAACTTCCTGCAAACACTGAATCAGGCCTGGAATGACCATCAAACGGCCATGGTGATGATCAGAGACATTCTCATGTACATGGTGGGTTGTTTGTTTGACAGTAAATGAATCTGACAAATTAGATTTTAATCTACACAACAACAAAGTTCTTTAGAAAACCAATAAGTGTCTAAAACAGCCTGTTGTTGACATATCTAAGGGGTGTTGGATGAATACCTTTTAAAACAAACTGTATAGAAGAGTTTCAGCTTTCCCTTAACTCTTTTAACACACACACATGCACTTCAGTGTTATTGAATCGATTTAAGCCTTCTTTTTTTTCCCCCCACCCCATTCTCTCTGCTCTCTCAGGACCGGGTCTATGTTCAACAAAACAATGTGGAAAATGTGTACAACCTCGGCCTTATCATATTCAGGGACCAGGTAGTGCGCTACGGCTGCATCCGAGACCACCTGCAGCAGACGTTACTGGACATGATAGCGTGTGAGAGGAAGGGAGAGGTTGTCGACAGGTACGGAGGAGAACTACGTCACCAAAGTTAAGCGTGGGCCTGCTAAAGAAATGCCCCATGTTGAAAGAAAATATATTGTTTAAAGGTGGCAGATTTGGAATGTTACATTTCTCTTCATTGTAAGGGGGGCCATCAGAAATGCCTGCCAGATGCTGATGATTCTTGGCCTGGACGGCAGGTCTGTGTATGAGGAGGACTTTGAGTGTCCCTTCCTAAATATGTCAGCGGAATTCTTTCAGGTAAGTCTGTGGTGCATTCCGGATGCCTCCGTTTTTTCCCCACACCTGGAAATCTGTGTAGCATAACAACACAATAGCCGCTCCTTTTTAGATGGAGAGCCAAAAGTTCCTCGCAGAAAACAGTGCCAGCGTCTACATAAAGAAGGTAGAGGCCAGAATTAACGAAGAGATCGAGCGCGTTTTGCACTGCCTGGACAAGTCCACACAGGAGCCCATTGTCAACGTGGTGGAAAGGGAGCTGATTTCTAAACACATGAAGAACATTGTGGAGATGGAGAATTCTGGCCTCCTCCATATGCTCAAGAATGGCAAGACGGGAGGTAAAACGGTTTTCCGCTTCCGTTGTGGTTTTGAAAGGACAAAGCAAGGCATTTGTGATCGCATTCTAACATTTCCTTAACATTTTCTGTTTGTTTTGTCCCATTCCCCCCCTTCCCCATCCCCAGACCTGGCATGCATGTATAAGCTGTTCAGCCGCGTGTCAAATGGCCTTAAAACCATGTGTGAGTGCATGAGCGCTTACTTGAGGGAGCAAGGCAAAGCTCTGGTGTCAGACGAGGGAGAAGGCAAGAACCCTGTCGACTATATTCAGGTATGCTTGGCTGTTAATTGTAAATGGGGGGGGGGGGGGGGGGGTGTCCATCATAGATTACATCACCTCTTTTTTTTAAATGTTCTCCAGAGCCTCCTAGACCTGAAGACACGATTTGATCGTTTCCTCATCGAGTCCTTCAACAACGACAGACTCTTCAAACAAACCATCGCCGGAGACTTTGAGTATTTTCTTAACCTCAACTCCCGCTCGCCGGAATACCTGTCGCTTTTTATCGATGACAAGCTCAAGAAGGGCGTCAAAGGGGTAAGAGGCTTTCCTCAATCCGCGGCAACCTCGCAAAGACCTCGCAAATCAATGCAGTCGCGTCTCCGTTCACCAGCTGACCGAGCAGGAGGTGGAGACGATCCTCGACAAGGCCATGGTGCTGTTCAGGTTCATGCAAGAGAAGGATGTGTTCGAAAGGTACTACAAGCAGCACCTGGGCCGCCGACTGCTCAGCAACAAGAGCGTCTCGGACGACTCGGAGAAGAACATGATCTCCAAGCTCAAGGTAAATATTTCTGTTTGCTGAAGTTGTCTCGGTGTCTAACCCCCGCCCCCCCATCAGCACTTTTAACTGTGCGTATGTTCGTTTCCCTGTAGACAGAATGCGGTTGTCAGTTTACCTCAAAGCTGGAAGGAATGTTCAGAGACATGAGCATCTCCAACTCTACGATGGACGAGTTCAGGCAACACATACATACGACGGAGGTGAGGCCCCCGGACTCAAAGAAACACACAGCGCTGTTTTAACGCAAGGCAAATGTTTGACGTGTAGAATTCAAGTTCCATTTCCACTGTTGAGCGACATTGCATTGCATGCATCTCTTCAAGGCATCGCTGAGTGGCGTGGACCTCACAGTAAAAGTCCTCACTACTGGCTACTGGCCTACGCAGTCGGCAACACCTAAATGTACAATCCCCGCCACTCCTAGCCACGCCTTCGAAGTCTTCAGACGGTAATTCTCAGAAACCGATAAAAGCAATAGCGGGGGGGGGTGACTTTACTTCTCCGTGGTTTCTAAAGATGGACCCTCTTTCTGAAGGTTCTACCTCGCTAAGCACAGCGGTAGACAGCTCACACTTCAACACCACATGGGCGGGGCGGACCTGAACGCAACTTTCTACGGAGCCGTTAAAAAGGTACGTGCTTTAAAAATGCAGGCGTGCCCGGCTTTGTTATTTTGCAATACTTTTGTGGCATTTGTTCGGATTAACGGCCCCGCCTAATTCATTTGCAGGAGGATGGTTCAGAGGTGGGTGTGGGAGGTGCACAGGTGACCAGCTCCAACACCCGGAAGCACATACTGCAGGTGTCCACCTTCCAGATGACCGTCCTCATGCTCTTCAATAGCAGAGACAAGTGCACTTATGAGGTGGGCATCCTTTATTTGGATGACTTATCCTTGCTTCCCCTTCAGATGCTTGTTATTTTTGGTTTATTGCGTTTTATTGGCTTACATTGATCTCCTGTAACCCTGCATTTTGCTCCGTTCATAACCATCCATAGGAGATCCAGCAAGAGACGGATATTCCCGAGAGGGAGTTGGTGCGAGTTTTGCAGTCTTTTGCCTGTGGCAAGCCTACGCAGAGAGTTCTCACCAAAGAGCCAAAGTCCAAGGAGATCGAGAGCGGCCATGTGTTTACAGTCAATGACCAGTTTACTTCCAAACTGCACAGAGTTAAAATACAAACAGGTGGGTGAAGACTTTGTGTGTGAGACTTTCTTCTGTTCACAGAGCGTCAAATCGTGGAGAAACGACGTCCCGCAAATGAGACCTGATTTTAAGATACAGAAAAACTCTGTTAGAAGCAGGATTCTTACAATTCTTGTTATAATTTACTTGGAGTTGTCCAAAAACGGGCGGGAGTGAATGGAGGTAACAAGTCTGAGCTCGATCCGTGGAGATCGGCAGTTTAAAAATTAGAGGAACGAGTTTACCGTCTAACAACTCATTTGCGTTCCAAGATGACTTCTGACACCGTGTTACGTTTGTAATGTTATTCTAATAGCAAGGCAGGGAGTTAGGTTGTCGTGGAGATTACTTTAAACCTCAGCCCAGGTTATGTCAATTCAAGAGGAAGTGCAGTGCAGAACTTGCTGCAAAGAAGTTGTCAAACTAGAAGTGCCAGTTGTGAACTGAAAATGTGAATATGACCTATAGCTAGAAAACAATTCTTGAACTGCAGAGAAATGTACTCTTCTCAGAAGCCGTCTTATGAGTACAAAGCTGCTGGGGGGGAAAAGCTGAGGGGGAAAAAATATTCTCCTGTTGCCGTCCCCGCCTCTGTCCCACATTTCCAGTTGCTGCCAAACAAGGCGAGTCGGACCCCGAAAGGAAAGAGACACGGCAGAGAGTGGACGACGACAGGAAGCATGAGATCGAGGCGGCCATTGTCCGCATCATGAAGTCGAGAAAGAAGATGCAGCACAACGTCCTGGTGGCAGAGGTAAAGAACCCACGTGAATGAGCCTTCAACTTCTCCGCGTAATCCCTCAAGTTAAAGAGAATTTTCTGGCCATCCTTGTTCTAAAGCTGCCATTTCCTTCCATGTTGTGTGCGTTTGTGTGTGTGTTTGCGTCTGCAGGTGACCCAGCAGCTCAATGTCCGTTTTCTTCCAAGCCCTGTGGTAATCAAAAAGCGCATCGAAGGATTAATAGAAAGAGAATACTTGGCAAGGACGTCAGAAGATCGTAAAGTGTATACGTACGTCGCGTAGAAGAGGAAACTACGGAAAAGACTGGATGCGGGGAGGACGGTGTTTGGTTTCCTCGGACTGCTGTTGCGCATGGACTGGAAGTTTATTTTAAAGACATGCTGAGAACCTTAAATCCACGGTTTTCTCTGGGTACCCCCATCAAAAAACAGACATGTATTAGGAACATTAGTTTATGTTGGCCCACTGGTGATGCGCTTGAGATAATAATAATTATTAATAATTAGATCATTTTTAAAAGATTTTTTTTTTCCTTTCCTGTTCCCAGTTTTAACATCAATGGATCCAGCTTCAAGCTTTTCACTGTTCAATCCTTGTAGAGTTCAATCTTACAAAGAATCCCTTGGGAAAATGTGAATGCACCACATTATCTTTTGTTTGAATACTGTATAAAAAAATAATAAAAAATATTCAAAACAAAATGTGGATTGTTATAAGACAAATAAAAATGAGTATTGATGCTCCATAGTTTTTCACACAAATTCTTTACTCATATTAATCTAATATTTTGAGACCTTATGTTTCACTTTAAACCTTTAAATTTGCCCTTCTAATTACCATATGTTTAGCATCTTAACAGCGTTTCAGTTTTTCCTGCGCTGCAGACCTTTATCCAAACTTTTCTATGGGAAGTTAAAAATCATTTTAACACACGTTTACCAGGCAAACGGTGACCAAAGAAAATATTAATACCAGGCCAATCGCCTTGTCTTTAAATCTTTACATTTTAATAGTTCAGTTGAAATCACATAAATCAGGTGGCACTGAGTTATACCTCGTCTTAACACTGTTAAATGGTTGAATAATGACAAGACTAAACTTGACAAATATGCCGAGTGCTTCGGAAACTAATCCTCTCGTGGGTCAGCAACACTCGTATAACAAAACAAACAAAGCGATGCCTTGCTCAAGGGCACGTCGGCAGTGCTCTGGAAGTAGACTGGCCCCTCTCCAGCCACCGGCGCACGTCAATATTTCGTCTACTAATAATAATTCAGACAGATTGAGGTTCGGATGACTCCTGGGCTGTGTCCAGCTGGGCGACAGCTTGTGATTGAATGTCTCTGGCCAGGGTCTCCAGCTGAGCCATGAAACTCTGAGTCTCCTCTGCAGAGCTCCGAGTCCAGGCCAGAGGCAGGTGGGTCGGAACAGGCCTACGATCTGCAGAGCAATCGGAACAAGCGATGCCGGATGGCGGCGATGACTCACTTCATCATCTGAATGGAGCTCATCCGTACATGCAGTTAAAGAAGCGGTCAGTCTTTCACGCTGCTCACCCTGGAAGAACTGCCCGCTGCGTCTCCTTCCAGCAGCTTTAGATACGGCCAACCACACAACGGTGTCGGCTCCTTGCTCGGCGGTCCGCAGCCTGTCACCCATCATCTGGTGGAAGCGAGGCATTGAGGTCGAAACAGCTGGAATCAAACATGATGGGTTAATGTTATCAACAAAGGGTGCTCTGTTGTTGTTTATTAAAAGTTAGATGGAAGCAAAAAAAATTCCACTGCAGACAGAACAGCCAGGAAGTTCTCTTTAAGGAAAAGTTCAAAGAGTAATTTTCATTCATCAGAAAATATTGATTTATTTCTACTCACTACATTCAACTATAACACCTCAGATCACACAAGAGTCAATTGTCAATTTTTATTTACCATATTAACACATTTTGTGTTTGATGGAGAGAGCTGCACAAATGCAGTAAGGATCAAATGTTTTTTTCAATCCAAACCTTTTTTTTAATGATAAAAGAAAACAAAATATAATTTAAAAAAACAGCAGCAATTTTCCGACAAGCGAGTTATGAAATGTGTCGATCGGTACCTGGTGTGTCGACCCAGCCAGGATGCATCACAGAAAAGTGAATATCTGGGTTGGCGTTGGCCCACTGCTGCGTCAGCACCACCTGTTGTCTCTGTGGGGAAACAGCACATCTGTCACATCTGCAGATTCAACCCCACATTCATATTTCATGTCTTTTTATTCTTATACGACCCCATTATGCAGACAAGTCATAATCCGGATTACCTTGTTCTGGGCGTAAACCATGACGCCGTCAAAAGGGCCATTCTCAGATTGTAAATCGTAAACCCTGAGTTTCTCGACCAGCATGCCTCCAGAGGACACGGTAATCTAGCATTCAGGGAGAGAAGGCCTGAGTGGTTCATAAATTATTCTTATAAGAGTTATCTGACTTTTGTTGGTGCCACCACTTTTTTAATTCATGCATGCACTGTGTATTTGTGCGGGGTGTGTTCATACCACCCTGGGATCCCAGCTCTTCTGGAGAAGTGGGATGAGGTATTTGGTGAGAACGTACACCCCTAAAGAGGCGGAGTCACAGGTTTAATGCTGTCACACATGCAGTGTTTAACCCTCAGAATCAGATCTCACCCATAGTGTTGGTGGCAAAGCTCATCTCTAGTCCCTCGGCGTTCACGGCTCGTCTGTGCACCATACAGCCTGCATTGTTTATCTGAGAAAACAGACCGTTAGATCCGACAGCCGAGGCTCAGTGGGGATTAAAGGAGAGGCGGGGTACCTACCAACACATGCAAGGATGCATGCTGATTCCTGAAGGCCGTGGCAAACTCCAAGACTTTGCGTGTTTCTGACATGTCCACAATATGGATGTATATCTCCTGCAGTAATCAGATGAGGCTCATCCTCTTGCTGATCACTCAAGAGATTTTTGGACAGTGAACAACACTTACTGTGTTCCCAGACTCGCTGATAATGTCTTCCCTGGCCTCTTCCGCTTTTTCTTTGTTCCTACACACCATGTGGACCGTCCCACCTGGAAACAAAGACGCGAGACTTTCCCTCAGCAAAAGGAGCGTGATAAAGACGCCACTGGTCTGACGTTTACCTTTCTTTGCTATGGCCATGGCCGCCGCTCTGCCAATTCCACTGTTGGCCCCGGTGATCATGAAAGACTTTCCCACGACGGACGCATTCAACGCTTGGGGCTCAAAGTCTTTCGATGTCGCCTCGTAACCCTTCCTAAAGTCACGGAGGAGCAAAAACCTGAGCTGAAAGTTAAGGGCTGCTTTTGTTTTGATGGCAGAATCACAGGATTCATGGATTATTTCAGTGCTGCCGATGTCATCCTCGACTCACAATGGAACTATTGTAATTGTGAATAAAGACCAGTTTGTGCAACGTGAGGTCATGCAATGATCAGACCTTAAATGTTCCTTCTTCGGCAGTCTTTATGTAACATCTGCTACATTTAGGATGCAGTAAAGTGGAACTTACACACATTAAAGCCTATATTTAGACAAAATTAAGACATATAAAACTGACTTTAATTCTCAAAGCATCCTTTGAAGTCAATGTCTCAAAAATAAGTCGCAAAGAAAGGATCCAATACCTGACTAACCTTGTATATTGGTGGATTCCATTCAAAAACCAAGCAGCGTTCCGGTACAGAGACATCTGTGGCAAACAATTCCAGAAAAGTGCAACAGCTTGCCGATCCCTTGCAGACGCTGTAACGGATGAGTGTCATGTGGAGCCGAAAAGGGAGGGGGCACTTTCTGCTCTCTGCCCACACAAGATGTTGTTTTGTTGATTTGTGTTTTATAACCACTACCAGATCACTACCAGGGTCCGGATTCAGGATAGGGCATTTTTCAAAATGTTTACCATGGAGGTTATGTTTATTTTTTAAATCCGGATTTTTACATTTACTTATAATGGAGGCTTTTTCCTAAAAATTGTAAAATATGCATTCAATTCACTCACCGACAATCACAGTCATAAAGGGGACCAATTTGCAACATCATGTAAAATGTCTTCTGGATCTGATCCAGAATGAGGTCAGGAAAAAATATTACATTTTAACATTGAAAATACCATTTATGAACCTTTTGATGATGATCCAGATAACCATGTGGATGGTTTAAATCTAATTAGGAGGGGAAATGAGCTGCTTGGCGTAGGTCTGCCACCTCCGAGTGCTTTTCTGGTTTTAAATTTCTCAGGAAATAATGACTCAATCCTGATTCATCGACATTAAAGTGGGAGTTGAACTGGCAGAATGTGAGACGGTTGTTCACCCACATTACAAACAGATCCAGAACCAGAGTCAAGTCAAAATTCTAAAACTTTTATTAGAGCTATTCACACCTTTTGACGAATTACATAGATCATGTAATAAAAGACCTTGGAGCTTTGAAAAACCGACAAAAATATTTTAAGGAACTCTTCAGATCTTTTCACTACTCCTTAGATATTTTTAAGCAGGAGGATAAGAGGAGCGCTTCTTGCAGTCAAAGTGACATTGCAGGATTTAATGTTATGTTTGCTTAATTTTGAGAGGGTGGGGTGGTATTTAATACGTTTTTTTTTTATTCCCAGGTTTTTTACTTCTTCCCACTCCTTTTTGAGCAGTACTGCTGTATTACTTCTGTTTCTTTTTAAAAGTCTTTATGATTTTTGAACTGTGACTGTTCAAAAACAAATTAATAAACAAAACCCAACATTCGTTCAAGCTTAAAACAGCTCATTGGTTAAAATGCGTCGTTTGGATCACGTGATCTGTGCGCTCTGCTGACGATTCCGGGACAGGCCGCTCCTCCTGAGGTGGGCGGAGTTTAACTTTCCACCCCGACGGTGTTGGATGACGGATAGATATGGTCTCGGTACCAGCTGATCCATTCAAGTTTAGCGGTTTTTGTTTTTAAAGATTAGCCGGTGAGAACGCAGCTCGCCGCGCAGCGTCAAAATGGTGAGTGTTTTTTTGTTTGTGCGTTTTCTAAGCTCCACTCCGAGGCGGCTCACCTGTCGCACCTGTCGCCGGCGGCAGGTAGCTGAAGCCAGACGCGACGCCACTTCCTTTTTACGCCTTTTGTCCTTGTTGGGCCTCCGTCTGGTTTCTGCTGTGAACTTTTAGGGAGTTTTAATCCTTTAAACGACTTTCAGGTGAGAGGTGCGTGTTTCTCCTAGCGCCCCCACAGGACAGGTTCCGTCACTATAACGATATGCTTCGAGCCCTGCCCTGTTCTCGACTAATAAAGTGAAGAACAGGTCTCGCACACGCACGCACACGCGCACACACCTGGTAATATTGGTTGCCCTTGGATGTGCTGTTTGTCTGGTGAAGCGCTACCTGCGGCTTTACGTTTTCGCTCGGTGCTATTTAATCAATGACGTCATCTTAAAGTAACATTGAAAAAAAAAAAACTTTACTTTTATTTTAAGTAAGTTGGTTACATAAAAGTGGATAATTATGACAATAATGACTTAAAGATTCTCACACTTCCTTGTTTCCACTGGTTTGTTGGCTCTTTTTTCAGACATTGGACCCGCACTTCATTTAAATGATTTTAGTGCATGTGGATCTGTGATGTTTGGACTCACCCTGCGGAGGGAATTCTTTTCTTAGGCTCAGCATTTGGATATTTTCCTATCTCGTAGACGCATTGCATGTCCATTCATCTGTGACTTCCTGGATAGAGGTAGCGGAGCAAGGCAGTAATGCCTTTTTTAAAGGAATCTTATCTTCTACCAGGAAAGCTTGTATCCAGAATGGAAATGAATGTTTCTGCAGCCTGAAATCCTACATTTCATGCTGAGATGATGAGACGCAAAAATATGTGCAGCCTGTTTCTTTAGATAAGCAGCAAAAATACACTCCAGTCTCCCTTTTAGTCAATCTCGCATCAACAATTAGAGGAAGGCTTAAAGGAAACGGTGTGCCAGTGTGCCTCTGATAGAAGTGGGGAGAGAATCCATTTCCATTTTGAGATGCAGCCAACTGGTGAAGCTGGGAAGCATCGGAAACCCCGGAAACCCCAACTCCTTTAGATCTCTGCAAAACCAGAGAGGAAACCCCGTGTGTTGACCTTTCACATTCCGGCCTGCTCGCTCCTTAAGTCGCCACGACGACGGCAAAACTACCGGTTTGACGCTCTCGGCCCCCTCGGCCCGTGCACGCGTCCCGTTTTTGCGCTCTGACCCCGGCGCCGTCTGTGTGCTCAGATGCGCTTCCTGCTGCTCTTCAGTCGCCAGGGGAAGCTGCGTCTGCAGAAGTGGTTCACGCCGACGGCGGAGCGGGAGAAGAAGAAGATCATCAGGGACATGACGGCCATGGTGTTGGCGCGGCATCCACGCTCCTGCAACTTCCTGCACTGGAAAGACCTGAAGATTATTTACAAGAGGTAGAAGCTGCCCCCCCCCCCCCCCCCCGTATTTGTTTAACGCATATGAACGCATCTACCCTCCGTTTGTTTTCTGCAGGGCTCCATCTAGCTGTGTTATATATTTCTATCAGCATGTGCATCCTCTGTGTCCCCCCCCCCCTCAGGTATGCCAGCCTGTATTTCTGCTTGGCCATAGAGAACCAGGAGAACGAGCTATTAGCCCTGGAGGTCATCCATCGCTACGTGGAGCTGCTGGACAAATACTTCGGCAATGTATTTATACAATTGTTCAATATGCTGAAGTGGCCTTAAATGAATGGCCATTGGCTGGTTTCTGCCACGCAATAACCGCCGTCGTATACCTCCTCCCAGGTGTGCGAGCTGGACATAATCTTTAACTTTGAGAAGGCCTATTTTATCCTGGACGAGTTTCTAATCGGAGGTGAAATACAGGAAACCTCCAAACAGATTGTGAATCACTGCATCGACTCCTCAGACATGTTGCAGGAGGTGAGACGCACCACAGCGCGACACACGGCGCCACGATGAGCGCGCCACTCGTGTTGCTCGGCTCGGGTTCGTTTAAGAAAAGGGCAACTTTAAAAAAAAAAAAAAAAAAGAAATTAAAGACTTTTTGACCTGTTTAGCTCCTGAAATGTGTTCATATAATTTTCCACTAAACAACAACCCATGAATGCTTCTGGCTCCCGGACGGGGAGTCGTTTCGGTGTTTAATCAGTGTAATCGAGAGTTTAATTAACAGTGGTGATGCAGAGTTCCTGCTGTGCCTTCTTGTCTTTCCTGTTTTCCCATTTCTCCCTTTTAAAAAAACAAATTAGTTTGTGTTCTTGTGTTGCTGTTTCTCTTACCTGCGTTTGTGTGTGTGTGTGTGAGAATCTGTGCTTCTGGGCATTGCTGGCTAACACCTTTTTATAGAGTTTGATTGTGTGCAGTGTAGCCTCCCATTCATTTTGACCATTATCGCTTCAGGATGACAACAGTGATTGGTATGAGGTGGAGCTGTTTGGATGACCTTGAATATGGACAGCAAGGTTAGATGCTCTGCTTGTGTTAGTGAACTCATGTCAGTGTGCTCAGCATTCAATAGCAGGCGATGTGTAGATGTGTGCCTGAGTTATTGTGCGTGTGTGTGTTCATGTTTTGTTACTACTCTTACAAGTTTTGCTCTCTTCTGCCTGTTTTTTTTTCAGACCATGGAGGAGTATATGAGCAAACCTGCATTTTAACACCATGAGGGGCCGGGGTGGGGGGGACAAAAAGATTTATACATCAGGAAGGAATACAGGAACCAAACTTCCTGGGCGACTCCAAGTTTCCGACTATGAAAATGGGATTTGGTTCTGTTGCACGTTTTCTAAAGAAGAGTCATTTGTTTGCTGTCGTCTGCCAAACGGGAAGAGGAGGAAGAAGAGGAGGAGGAGGGGGAGGAGGAGAGGGTTGTTTAAAAAATGGACTGCTGTTATGGAATGAATATGAAGTAGTAATCGAGGATTAGGATACAGTATATAAACATGAAGGGATTTTTACATTTATAAATTGTGTGTTAATAGAAGTAAATAATTTCCTTGTGAAAACACCCTGGGATTAATTTAGGGAAAAGCATCCCACTCAAGTAAAATAAATAAATATATATATATATATATATAAGAATTAGCCTCAAATTGATATTTTGTAAGGGATCATTTTGATGTTTTGTATTTCCAACATGAAACATTTGAGTTTGAGCTGTGATCTTTTTAAAGCAACTCCTCTGTAGCGTACGTGTGGATATCACGCTTTTTTTTAATAATGTCTGAACTCACAATTAAAATGTGTTTTGAATCATTCTGACAAACGACTCATTTAATTCCACAGAAACTGATGATTCTGTAATGTCACAACTATAGAAACCAAACTGGCAGGTTTTAGTGTGATTTCTTAATAAGTCAACACAACTCGGCAGGAAGAAAAATATTACCGCTGATGCTTTATTTATCTGTGACTCATTATACATTATTGAACATGTACAAAATGGCTTTAAAAATGAGCATACATAGCACAACCACTGGTAGGCCGACAATACAGAGCTCTGCGGATATGAAAAGGTTGGAAGGCAGGCGACGGTATATGGACGTAATGATCCATAACATTAAATCAATATATACCCTGCTGTTACTCTGCTGAATACTTGTGTTCTAAAGGCCCGGTCAACAGTACACTTTATAATTCACTGATATATTCACATGTGGGATAAAGTCGTTTGCAAAAACAAGCGTTTTTGTATTTATTTTTCACTGTCACTCGATTATACTTGAAAATATAGACATTTTTTTCTGCTGTTTCAAACACAAAGAAAAGCTCCAAGAACGTCACAAAATCCTAATAATATAGATTCAACGTATATTTATAGGAAATCCAAGTGACTAAACGTGCTAAATGGATGCTTTATTATACTTGCACAAATTTCACCTTTACTCTAAAATGATATTATGGTTCTATAATTCTTGCAGCAAACAGGGACTTCTTTCTGACTAAATAGTTCATTTTTCTTTAAGGTGATATTAGTAATGCCAGCTATAGTTCATATAACAGATTTTTTTTTTAATGTTTTTTAAACTAGATCACATCCACCAAACATAATTTCTGAGACTGTATAAATACTAGAGTGAAGCCCGGCTACATCCCAGCCGCTGTCTTCCCACGGTGCTCCGGCTCCTCTCCTCCCTCGACGGTCTGCGGGGCCGAGGTGTTCCCCATCCTCTCCTCTTTCATCTCCGTGGGATTCGCTTTCTCCTCTGAGCCCGTCTCGACTTCCCTCTTGGCGACTGGCCTCTTTTCCGCCTCCGCCTGCCCCAGATAGTCCTTCAGGGCGCGCTCGTACAGCTCGTAGGGGAACTGCCCCTTCAGCTGCCCCTGCGTGTCCCGCTTGGTGATGCCGTTTGGGTACTCTGTGAGGATTTTGGCTGCCAGGTACGTGGTCACCTCGTCCTCTACGTCGCCGTCGCCTTCCTCTTGGTCGGCCTGACGTTTCAGGGGCATTTTGTTGAGCTCGGATAAAAACAGGTTCTCCCTGCGCCCGGATGGAGGAGGTATCTTTACGGGACCTGCGTTCGCAGCAGGGTTTAACGCCGCTGGGATCATGTCCGAGGATGAGGAGGTCTTTGAGGGTCTCTGCACCACGGGATACTGGTTACTGATCGTCTCTACGCCGATGATGTCTAAAAAGTCCTCTCGGTCCATGTCCTCGGCGGGGGACTTGTTCTTCAGCGGCAGCTTGCGGCTGAAGTACCGGATCTTGGGCTTCTGGCTGGCCGTGAAGCGAGCTGAGGCGTGGGGGTTGCGGTTGCGGTGGAGCCTCCTGAGCTCCTCCGTCAGCAGCATGTCGATGAGGTCCTGCGGAGGGACGTGGAGCTTCAGGGAGAGCTCCAGCAACTCCTTCACCGTCCGGGGATCCACGATGGAGGGGCGGATGAGTCTTTTCCTCTGCTCTCCGCTCTCGTCTCTCTTCTGCATCTGCTGGTCGCTCGTCTCCAGGACCTTCAGCAGGTAGTAATCCACCAGTTTCGTCTCATCGTCTGCGTCCTCTTGGTTCGGGCTCGCCCGCCGTTGCATCTCCTCCCTCTCGGCTTCTTCCTGGTCATCATCATCATCAAGCGCCCGATCCATTTCTTCGTGACTCCTGTTGACCATCTCCTCCGTCTCCTCCCTTTCCTCCACCGGGACCCATTCATCTCCTCCTTCTCCTCCTCCTCCGACATCATCGTAGGCCTTATTTCTCCGGGGGAATCCGCCCTCTTCTTCCTCTTCTTCCTCATCATCGTCGTCCCCAAACACGTTCCTCTTTTGACCTGCCGCTGTGGGCATCCTCCCAAGCTCGTCGAAGATGGAGCGTAAATTGGCCAGGCTCTGGGGTGCGTACTGCTCCTCCAGGTCCTCCGTGGCCCGCTTGGCGTCCGTGTCCTCCTCGTCTTCAAACATCAGCGGGTATTTCTTGTGGGGTCTGGGGAAATTGCCGTAATCTGCCCGCGGGTTCGCGGGGACTTCGGTGTCTTTGGCGCGGTGTCTGTGCGCGCGGCGGTCGTTCCTGGGCACCGACGCGCGACTGAGTTCTTCCTCTTTCCCTGCCTGATCCTGGAGAGACTGGAGCAGGGCTTTCATCAGCTGCTCGGCGGTGTTGTCCTGCCTCTGCGCGCCGGGTGGGGGCCAACTGTCCGCCGGACCCCCGTCCTGCTGCGAGGCGAGCTGGACCAGGACCCGGAACTTGTCTACTTCGTCGTAATCCGCAGGTTCTGGTCTCCCCCCGCTCCGCTGCTTCAGGTTCTCGATGTACTCCAGCGCTTTGATGAGGTCGGAGCCGGGGGGGTAAGCCACCGGCCGCCCCTCACTGTGGCTCTCCCCGCCCCGGAGCCGGTAGTGGCGCGGGAGAGACGCAGCCAGCACGGCGCACCCACGGAGGAGGACGACGAGCAGGACCACGGCCCCCCCCGTGGGCAACTTGTGGTGGAAATGAAGCATTTTAGGCTATTTGTTACCTGCAATCAATAAAACATCATCATTAAGAGAAGCACGGCTTAGAACAAAGCACTGCGCGACGTGCGCGCGGGTCCGTGCGCCTCTCCCGACTCGGTAATGCTTTTGTGCGAGGAGACGTTCACACCAATGGATGAGTCACTCCTCGCGTTGTTAATGGCAACCCCCCCCCCCCCCCCATCCCATCCCATTTCATCCGATCAGCAAACTGTCATTAGAAACCTTCTCTTCTCTTTAACCCGCTGTATAAACAAGTCGTTCTGTTGTAATCTCCGTTGTTCGGTTCCGAAACGGAAAAACATTATTATTAGACATCAGCGAGACGCGAATGGTGAAAAAAAAAAAAAAAAAAAAAAAAGACCCCCAGTCAAAGATTTTCTTTATGAGATGAGACTAAATGTCATTTAAAAATATATATAAAAGAATCTGCGTCTTACCTTCGGAAATGAAGCTCAGACTGAACGTGCGCGTTTCTCCTCGGGCTCTGTTGTTCTCTGTGTTCAGCACTTGGACAGCTCCCCTCGTTATATGAAGCAACACCTGACCTCCGCGTCATCGCTCAAATCACATCACACGCAAGAGCCGGTCTGCAAAAAAAGGAAAAGAAAAACGGAATATTATCAATGATTCAGGTTCATTATTCTAATATTATTATAATAAACGTCGCCCTATTAAAATAACGATGCAAAAAAGAAGCAGATGTTTATGCCTCCAAATATATATTTTTTATATAAAAAAATATTAATATAAAAAAATTATATATATTACATATTAAAGATGTGTTAATGTTGCGGAAATGTTAATTTGCAGACAGTGTTCATGTTTTATTTCATTTTATATATAATTTATGAATTAGACGGCGGACTTTTGTGTCCAACCTCATTCTGCTCGTGCCAAAAAGAAAGAAAGAAAGAAATTAAATGGTTTCGGTGCTGCTGTTCTGCTGTTACATCGATGCCCTCCTCGTGGCAGATTAAGAGTTAAACCCTCTAGCGATGACTCACAGGCTAAAACCGCCGTGGAGTTGCTGTCGCAGTTCGGAGTCTCTCTCCTCCTCCTCCTCCTCCTCTCTCCTCTCTCCTCCTCTCTAACGGAGAAGAATAACAGCCTCCTGTCGGGTGGGGGCTTAAGGCTCCGGCGTTCCACAGGGCGACAGGATAAGGGAGCCACACCTTCTATACCTGCCAGGTCAGGCGATGGGGCTGCAGGTGGAGAGAAGGTTCATGCTGGGATCAAACTTCTTATCTAAAGGAATAATCTCAGCATCGTCATCAACATATATTTTTCTTTAACACCTTAACACTGAAATAAAAAAATAGACGGCAGTCAGAGTGCAAAGGAGAGCAAGTCTCAAAGGAAGCCAAGTCCCGCGATGGTTTGAATTCACGTTGGCTCGTTATTAGACATGCAGTCAAAATATGACTTTTCTTCAGCATTCAGCCCAATCATTTCTGGTGATGCATGAAATCCGACACCAAACGGATCAGCACATTGGGATGAGTCATCTCATATCGCTCTGCTTTATTCCAGCTTGTGATCATTCCACAACTAGAACTTTGAAAACAAAATACCAGATTATTCATGTCACTTCACCCTCTCTCTCTCTCTCTCTCTCTCTCTCTCTGACATCTCTCCATTCAGAAACAGCCTCCACCCTTCAGCTCACCAAAGCTTGCTGCGTCCATCATTTAAAGGTTACATCCTCACTCATTGACATCTTAGATCAGAGAATATGTCGTTTGTTTGCTTAAAAATGAGCAGCCATGCAAAAATGCTACCAAAATGTTTATAAATGATCACAAAGGTTAAAACTACAGGAAAGCTGTTTGTTGTCGTGATCATTCCTGAAAGGAAAGGAGTTCTGCTGCACGTTGAGCCTGTTTTCCTGCTCGCTGGCTTGTTCCTGACTTTAATTAGAAACTCCCGAATGGACACAATCGCAGCACGAGTGTATTTATTCTCTTCAGTTGTACAAAATGCAATTACATTATAGTTAAGGGCAGATGGATGCGATCTGGAAACGATACAATTAGGAATTTAAAAAAATAGGTCAATAATGGGATGGACTCGAAGGAAAAGGAATTTGTGAATGAAACGACGTGTGAGCGAAGAGGGCGATTATTTCACGAGAGTGAAGGATGATATATTTGATTAGAACTATAATGGAAGTGATAACACTCACTCACCACTCGGGCGCTTCAAACGCTCAGCCCAGCAGCAAAGCAGGAGCCGCAGACAGTTTCACTTCGCTTGAAGCCTTTCTCTCAATGACTCATTCAGCGAGCGCAGCGGCGCCATTCATACATAAAATAGGAGGACAACACTGAGACAAAGCAAAATGAGATCAGCTCAGAACTAAATAGAACTGTAGATTAAACACAACCCGCTCCCATCAGCTGCTTGTTCCATTCAATGTCGAGGAATTCCTTTATCCATGATTTTATTTTGAAACATTTTGCCTTTTGACTCCACAAAAATCATTCATTTAGCAATTGATAATAGCATAAAATGCTTGCAGAATTGCAATTATTCTTCTTTGTATGAACGCTCACATCAATAAGAGATTTAAAAACAAAGCTAGTCAGTGTTGGTGAAGGTTTAAGTCCACACAATCCACTCCACTCCATTCATTCTTCTCCTTTTTCATCTTGCAGAAATCTGAATATACCTTAAATGGATATTTAAGGCACTTTAATTGCCCAAAACTCACTCCCATAAAGGGCAGTGCTTCGCAGTGATTTGAAATATGTCAGCCAAGTCCAGCTTTCCTTTTGCCAATAGCTTTTTTCCATCTTTTTGGCATTCGTACGCTCAATTTCTTCATATTGTGCCATGACAGCTCGAGGTCCACCGACTCCCACCCGGATCCGAGGTTGGAGATCTGCAAATACTTTATTTCCGCCTTGGATTTTTTTATTTTTCTTGAATGGCATCACATTAAAATTTGATTTTAATTTGTTACATCAACTCCTGTGAAAGAAGGGGGGGGGGGAGGGGGAGACAAAGAGATGACTATAAGACAAAGGTGACACACTCCACTTCTCTCTGTATTTCCATCCTCCTCTTCCTCCTCAACTCTCTGCTTCCCCCATGTCACCCACATCATGAGGCAGATGCAGACGCACCTTCTTCGCAACCAATATCTCCATGGCGACACAAGCCTTTTATTTGCCTCCACCTTCATCTCCTCCCACATGTTCGTATCCTCCCTCCTACATCGATGGCTTCTTTTCTCAAGACAATCACTTTTCTTTTCTTTTTTTTTTTAGCAGCAGGCTTTCATTCCTGTCCTCCTCTCTTCTGTCCATCCTGCTCTTCTCTCTTCTATGTGGTCAAAGCGTTGCCCTTGTCTACGCGAGGCAAGTGGTTTTGAGGGTAGAAGAGAGATGGGAATAATTAGAGCTGAAATATGTTATCTGAGCCATTAGGATGGAGGAGGCGAGGCGAGGAGAGACGAATCTTGGATGCTGCAGACGAGTATGACAGGAATGAAGCTCGTGGCTTTTAAAAAAGGGCACATGTCCATGTCGTGCAGCTGAAGACCGGTGGGAGTGAGCTGCTCCCCTGCATTAATGAGGATGAGATCACCAGTTGAGCCTCCTTCTAATGGGTGCTTTTAAATTTCCTCTGCGTTTGGGACTCGCACGCATTCACTGTCTCATCGATGCGAGATAAACATAGAGCTAAATGGCCGTCTGAAATACTCGTAGCAGCTCCTTTGAAGCGCATTCAATCCACAGTTTCTCAGCTCATATGCAGAAACAGGGATATTCTGTTTCTGCTGCAGCAACTGAAGGAATCGCCCTCAATTAAAAGAAGGCGTTTTATCACCGTTCACACAGTAGCACTTCACTTTCTTACCCTTTTTCCAACCTGCATGCTACACCACGATAACCAGCTGCCAGCCACACGTCTATCTTAGAGACATTATGGGATGCATCTGCATCGGTTTGGACATTTTGTGCTGAGATTTCCCCTCCAGTGACAGGAAGCCACTGGTCATGAAGTTCCACACCTGAGCCGCCCCGCCCGACCCCTCCACTGACCCGTCTTACATTCTATTCTTGTCGCACTCCTTTACTTTGTACATATTAGTGTGTTGTTTTTTGTTTTTTTGCAGTGTGTCCGCAACCAATCCTGTTTTGTACATATGCACAGTTGATGACAACATGCGGTGTGACGCACCGTCCGACGTCATCGGAGGAAGAGCTACGCTTGCGTGTGTATTGGATGATGGGATCCTGTCACCATGCCTCCATCTGCGCTGGATCTGATTTCTGATCTGCGTGTTTGACAAAGACTCGCCCAGTGAGATTTAAAAAATATTTCTACTCTCATGCGAAAGCTGTTCTATTTTTAATCTCCTCTCTTCTTCATCCTCTCATCTCACTATTAATCCACCCCTCCATCCTCTCCAGCGCTTTGCATGTTTTTCAGCCTCTGACTCGTTCCTCCCACCATCCTTCTGTTTCCCCCCATTTTCCTCTCCTTCTTTCCTGGTGCTTCATATCTGCGGTCTCCCCCCCCCCCCCCCCCCTATACCTCCACTCCCTGTCGGCGGTGTGATGATACCGTCCTGGCCGCCCCCCCTCCCTTCCTTCCTCCTGATGCTATAAATACCCAGTGCCGGTGAGTCATCGCAGAGACGGATCTGACTCTCCATCCTCTCCGCCGTCTCCTGGCTTTATCCCTCGGGTTTACTCCCAGACCTCACACATCCTCCCACCTCCGCGTTGCCCCGCCCATCCGGGCTACACCTGGCACGGTGCAGCCGGTAACACACCGGGTCAGCCTGACTCTTTATAATCAGGAGCTGTGAGTTATAGTAGGGAACGGTCAACCCGAACACCAGAGCGTTGAATTCACTAACTTTCCAATTAGATGATGATGGATGGAGGAAAAGGGAGGAGGAGGATTGAAGCTTCCAAGCCAGATTACACAACATCAAATACATGGGAGAAAGTGTTCTGCATCTGTTTTTATTATGTGACTTTTATTTAAGACTTTGGTTAACTATGCTGCCCTTAAATGCGCTTCTAAACAAAAGTAAGTTCTGTGGTGGTATATCGTTTTTAATATCTTGATTACAGCCTCATTGGGACATTTTACATCAATGCATCTTGCTTATATATAATATATATATATAATAGAATAGCCCCCCCAGTCCTTGATGTGTCACCATCTTCCACCCTCAGATGCAACCACTGTGAGTTCCCTCCAGCCACCACCCACCTCTCCAGAGTTACGAGGCAGCTCCGGTTCAGCTTTGCTCACCTGGTTAAACTCATAAAATTAGGATTCACGGTGTCATTGTTATCATCCAATAGAAGCCAAACTCTTTATAATTACCACATCCTGCAAAGGTAAATTATAATTTAAGTACAACTCTGGATCATCACCACAATCTATGGATTGTTCCTCGGGTCTATTTGATTTAAAAAAAACAAACTGTAATCTGTTCACATTGTTGTGAAATCATCCCGACAGCCAGAAACATTTCCACCCAGGCAGAAGTAATAAACACACAAACTGCAGCCATGGTTGGAGATGATTTCGAACCGCTTCCTGCTGCTGCTGTTGTCTCAGTGGTCGAAACACCGTGTGTTTGTGTCTGCGTCAGAATCAGTGGGGTGATGAATGGAGCGTTATGCCTCTCTGACGCACTCCCTGGTCCCACCGGGTTGGATGGAGCGAATCAAAGGAGAGGGGAGGGGGGGGGAGTAAGGAGCATCGCTCGTGTCTGCGGTCTTGTAGCCATACTGTCGTATCTTAAAATGCAAAAGTAGTGCAAATTGAACCATCCGGCAGGTCTCAGTCTGATCCAATGTCAACAAGTACTGCTTTTTTTTTTGTCTTTAACTGAATTCCTCTGCCTTTCGGGTGGGAGATTTTGGACCTTGATCTGACAAATGAGGGAATTTAAAAATGTCATCTCTCTGGAAGCAGCTTTTTATAGAGAAAAGTAAGCAGATGCTGATGGTGTCCATAGAAACGAGAACGCTTGTTGCCAAGCGATATTTACCAGACGAGATTTGTTTTAAACTGAATCAAAAATAACAACAATATCATCAGTCATCAATGAATGAGGTGAATAGATCATCTTCATCTGGACAGATACTGGAATAAAACACCTGTTGAACATCAGGCTAGCAGGTTATCAGTGAGCTGAACTTCTTCATTGAATAAATCAGATTATTCACACGCCTTTAATTCAACGTGCTCCGAAAAAAAATAGAAGAGCAAAAAAACAAAAACAAAACAATCTTTTGGTTTCCCCAGCCCTGATTGGACGACTCCCAGATCTGCGTGGAAGCGCCACACGGCCTTTCGCAAACATTCGCTCCAGACGGTTTGGCCTTTGTTGCCATGGAAACTCTGCTGGTCAGGATGATTCTAATCAGGCTGTCGATCACATCAGTCACAGATTACGCTCACACACACAAAGTTGCAGCAATTACAGCACAACATCTTTTATTTCATTACATTGTTTTAGAGGCCGAATCACAAATAAATAAAGGAAGGCGACAAATGAAAAAACCCTAACCCGGGTCGCGTAACCACACAAAACAAGGAGACCCCAAGAACCAGAGAGCAGCAAAGGTTATTAAATATGTCATCGTGAGACTGTACACCTTTGCGAATATTGGTAGCTTGAATAAACTTTGATCACTGACCCCCTCTCCATGTATTTACACGTGAAAACAAACAGGAGTGGTTAAAAATTCGTCTTAGCAAGCGCTGTGGGTGAAACACGGCGACCGCTTCCGAGTTAAGAACCGTGAAAGCAGCTTGTGTGTGTGTGTGTGTGTGTGTGTATACGTGTGTGTGAGAAAGCAACTAGCAGCTTCTCGCCAGGCAGAAGAAAGCGGCAAACAGCCCCAGCAGGCAGTCCACACTACGTGCTGCAAAAAACACAACCTTAACATGCTAACATGAACCTTTCTGTACTGAGCTGGAGAAGAAATGCACGTATAGCACCTACCCTGCAACTTCTAATTACACTGTTTATCTTCAGGCGAATGCAAAAGCAGGATTTCTCCTGCAGGACGCCGAGGAAAAATGATCCGACCGTAAAAAAAAGAACACGGAAGCTGAAGCGGACGCGTCAGTCGTACTGCTGCCATTCAAGCAAGGTCACAGTATCAATCCTAAAAAAAAAACTACAGTAATTCATGGTGCAGATGTTCAAATACATGTCAGTCTAACAGAATCTGAAGGGACCTTTCGTATATATACATTCAGCATCACCTATACCGACCAGTATGAAGATATGCACGAGGTCACTCTTAAATAAATATTCACAAGGAGTGAAAGCCTCTCTCGCTCACTCGCTCTCTTGAATATACGTTCCACGTGCTTTGGTACAGTCGTCATGCAGTTTCAACAATGCCAAAACATTTTACGTGGTGTAACGCGGCGCGTTCAAAACGGGCTCCATCTCGACTTCCTCATCAGCGTTTCCTCTTCCTCTCGTCCTATGCTTGTGTTCGCACGCGGCGGCAGGAAATGACGGACCTTAACGAGATCGCGCGCAACGGAGTGGCTGCCGAAGCAAAACGTAGAAAATTGGAATAAATATTGCACATTCATTTTCTCGTTTCATATTCATAAGTAAAAAAAAAAAAAAAGAAAGAAAAAGAAATAGCTCAAAATAACAGCAACTCGGAGAGCAGGAAAAATGTTTCTCTATGCTGGAAGTGATGTTGAAATGTACGGCGGAATAAGTAGATGCTGCACGGCTGCGGCATCTCAAATAATCAATACGGTGCGGTTTTGGAGGGGCTGATAAGAGGTGTAGAAGAAGAAATGTGACGGTGGTGAGAAATGTTTGGGGGGGGGGTTCGCTGCAGAGGCTGGAGAGGAGGACGTACTGGAGGCCGGATCGCTTCTATCGAATGTGCACTCGCTACGAAGAAAAAAAAAACTTTGGGATTCAATAGGAAAGAAAAAGACAAAGAAAAAGGATGTAAACAAAGCACATTCATGTACAGTATTATAAACACATTGTCAAGAGAAAACAGGATAAAAAAAAAAAAAGGTTTGGAAACAAATGTACTAAAGAAATAACAGTAAGAAAAACATACTCGATGCTCAATCTCTCATGGCTTTGCAAAACAGATTCCCCAAAACACTCATTAAAAAAAGAAACCTTTAGAAACAATAACGTAGTGAGATCCCCGCGTAGACTCTGATCTGGACGTTGGATCCCTCCATCGGCCTCTATTTGACCTCGAAAACAGAGAGAGAGAGAGAGAGAGAGAGAGAGAGCAGTAGGAGAAGCAGACGGGGCGCCGACACAGATCCACATACATTTAGCCTGTTTCCCTTCGAGCCGTGCAGACGTCCAACTTTGCCCCCCCCCCCCCCCCCAGTTGTCATAACAACCCAAATGGATAGATGGGTGAAAGCACAGTCTCGCGTTCATCTTCATGACTTCAGTCGTCTGCGAGGGCGGCAGTTTGCTTTTGGTCTTAACAGAGAAATGGATTCACGACGGGGTTTTTATTTGCTTTGCTTCTCCTTTGATCGAAATTGGTTGCAGAGAAGCCGAGGAGGAGGAGGAGGAGGAGGAGGAGAGACGGTTTATGCTTCCCGTCTACATGTCTGTATTTGTGTGTTACCTGTGTCTAAAGTCTAACTCCGCTCCGGCTGGTCCTGGAGGTAGAGTGGGAGCTCCTGGTTTTATGTGTGACTGTGTGCGGTTTTCCGTGGAGCTGTTACGCCTGCGTGTCATTTCCCGCCGTACATCCTCTCAATGTCATCCTGGTAGTGCGTTTTCAGCGCCTTGCGTTTCAGTTTGAACGCGTCGGTGACCAAGCCGGTCTCTGGAGTCCAGGGCTCGGCGCTCAGGCGGATCTTCTTGGGGATCTCAAATCGCTCAAGTTGGGCTGTTTAAAGGAGAACACACAGAGCGGTACGTGATACGAGACATGCTCACACAGGACCCAACGCGACAACTCGAGCATCCCGCTGGCAGTTCTGCGTTTGTCAGACGAATTGAACAAACAGTGTTGTTTTTTTTGCGCTTACCTACGACAGCGGCCTCAGTAATGATGCGGAGCACCTCCTTCTCTATCTGGCCGTTGTTGCAGAGCTCCTCCAATGTGCCCCTCACCTGGAACTGCTCCGCCAGCACCGTTAGCTGCCTGTGGTTCGGCACCACGAAACTAATGACATAAGAATGGTCGCTGAAGAAGGAGCACACAGAAGTCCAGGCGTTAGATTATTTTTCTCCCCATCTGAGAAGGAGAAATCAAAACCGTGGCTCCAGAAAACCTTTGAACAGAAGGAGGTCCCTGCTGTACCTGTTAGCATAGGCACAGATGTTATCCACGAGCGAGCAGTTCTTCAGGACAGCCTCCACTTTTCCGAGGGACACGTACTCCCCGGCCTGCAGTTTCACCAGGTCCTTTTTGCGGTCTGACGAAGAAGAACATGCATCACAATCCTCATGGACGCCGCACACGCACACTCGTTCACAGATCTCTTACCGATGATCTTGAGGCATCCGTCGGGGTGGAACTCGCCGATGTCTCCGGTACAGAACCATCGCTGGCCGTTCTCGTCCACGAAGAAGTCGTCGCGGTTAGAAGCGTGGTTTTTGTAGTAGCCCATCGTCACGTTGGGGCCGCCGATCAGGATTTCCCCCCGTGGGTTGGGTTTGTCGGCGCTGTAATAACAACCTGGAGAGACACACGAGTCATTAGAAATCGAGCACCCGTGTCCGTTTGCCATCGCCACACGACTCACCCTCCTTCCAGTCCTTCAGCATGATCTCAGAACAAACCAGCGGAGCGCCGACCCGACCTGTGCTGTAGTCCCACACTGGAAAAGCACAAGAAAGAAAAACAAAAAAACAACGCACGCTTAATGTTTCCACTTTTTGCTCTTTTCCCCTTCAAAAAAACAAGACAAAAAGCCCGTCCCTTACTCTCACTGATGGTGCCGGCGCCGCAGGTCTCCGTCAGGCCGTAGCCCTGACCCACGGGGCAGCAGAGGCAGATGTTCATGAAACGCTGCGTGGCGGGCGACAGCGGCGCTCCGCCCGACAGCAGCACCCGCGTGTTGCCTCCCAAGAGCGCACGCACCCGCTTGAACACCAGACTGAAAATACACAGCGAGGAGATGATGGCGAGGAGGTGAACGGGACGCCATCTGACCAATAATCTGACTCATCATTTCTGGTGCGGCTTGGTCGACTCTCTCCTCTAAAAGAATTACCTGTCACAGAGCGGCGTGCTGTAGCCCTTAGAGATCTGCTCCATCTTGTAGTTGTACGCCAGCACAAACAGGGTTTTCTGGAACTTGCTCATCTCCTCCACTTTGGTCATGACGTTCTTGTAAATGCGATCCATAATCTCCTGCAAACGCGAGGAGGGAAAACTCTCAGCGAACGCCTCTGACATTTTCAATCGCTACTCTGTTTGGTTGATTTTTTTGTTTACAAAGGTCTGATAAAATCTAACAGACTTACCGGTACAGCAGCCATTAGAGTAGGTTTCAGCACACTGGTGTCGCCTTTGCTGCCCTTTTTGATCTTGGTGGACTGAAAATAAAAAGGAAAACAACAAATGCTGAAGCCTCAGAGACTTCCTGATCCAGGCTTTCAAAGTGGATTCAGTTCGAAATTCAAAAGGGTTAGGGGTTGCTACCGGAAGGGACGCCACGGAAATTAAATAAACGCTTTATTTATCAGTTCCATCTCTGCTTGGGGGCAATAAAACTAAAGAGAAGACAGTTTGATGATGACGTGAAGTCCCGTGGAATTGTGGGAGTTGTTGTGTCTCGCCAATGAAACCGAGTGTCGCGGTCAGACACGAAGTTCTGTTTTCAAATGTTTTGTATAATATATAATATTTGATTCTTATGCATTTGGAATTTCCCTTGGGATGAATAAAGTATCTAACTAAGTTTAAAGGAACTTTTTTGCATGAACAGATTGAGAAAGAGCAAAAGATGTGGACAGAGAGCCTCCTGTATGTGTGTGTGTGTGTGTGTGTGTGTGTGTGTGTGTGTGTGCGTGCGTGTGTGTGTTACTGACCTGGTCGGCTAGAGTCTGCGGTGAGGAATAACCGATGCGACAACCATGCGAGATGCACACCAGTTCAGCACTGAGCTCCAGAACATGAGCCAATGGCAGGTAGCCGATGTAGGTGTCCGTTTCACTGCCGGCAAAGAAATAACAGAGGATGAATGGCAACAGCAGACACAGAGAAGAGAATTTAGTAAGACAAAAAGAGAGGGACGAGAGGAGGAGGCGACGGTCGCGTACTTGAGGTTTGGAATGCGCTCAGCCATGCCGGCGATTCCAGCTACGATGTTGCCGTGGGAGATCGTGACCCCCTTGGGGATGCCCGTGGAGCCGCTGGTGTACATGATGACGGCGAGGTCGGAGGGCTGCGGCTGTCTGCGGTCCACTGCGACTGCAGAGGAGGACGAGGAGACGGTGAAATCAAACCAATAAATAACGAGATGTTAGGATGATGCGGATATCCGCTCGATAAATATCGGTTTAAAACGTTACGGACTTCAAGATCCGATCATCTTTTGCGTTTGCAAAACGGAAAGAACGGGACGACAGAATGTTTCTTTTGCGCGACTAATCGTCCAAAAACCATTTAAATCACATTTGTAAAACAGAGAGAAAAAAAAGCACATACGTTAATCATAAAGATTCAAATATGAGTTTAATTTACAGTGAGGCCTGTAGAAAACCGTTTTCACGATTGAGAAGCCAAACCCACGCAAGAAGAAATGCTTTAAAGCCACCTGAAGCTTCCACAGACTCAGAGACACTCAAATGTCGCTGACAATTTGACCAAAGTCGCGGTGACATTGGGAGATTTGATCCGTCACGCGTGTGTCATCACGCCACGGGCGTCTGAGCACCTTCATTTTGCACCAATGCTCACTATTTTCCGGCTTGGATCCCATCTCCGTCACGGCATCCATGCTGTAGATCATGACGCCTCTGGGAATGTCGGGCCAGCTGGCAGGTTTGCTGTCCACCACGACGACGAACCGCAGCCTCGGCACGTCACACAATATGGCCTGACGTGGAGTCGCACGCAGGAGGCAAGAGAGGAAGAGGAGTGTGGCGAATGACTAATCGTTGCATGTGGAACTCAATTTGAATGGCGCGACGGAGACAGGCGGCGGAGGCGGCGGCACCTTGAGACGGCTCTGGAGCAGGTCCTTGCTCGTGATGATGTGCGTGACCTTGGTCTCGTTCAGGCCGTGGGCGATGGCCGTGGGCCCGAGGGTGGAGTAAATGGTCACGACTGCCAAATTCAGATCCGGGTTAGTTCACCAGTTGCTTTCACGTTTGTACGCAAACGGGTAAACCGGCCTGTAAATCGCTCACGTGGGAAATTGTACATGAAGCAAGCTTGCGCCGCCACGATCCACTCCGCTCTGGTCTCGCAGAAGATGGCGATGTGACATTGAGGGTTCTGGCCGAGGGCCGCCAGACCGCTGCCGAAACACTTTGCTGCCCGGTAGGTTTCCTCGTACGACAGCCAGTTGTAGTTCCCTAGAATGACCTACGCGTAGACGAACACACGGGGCGGGGCGTTCAGGATGCAGAACGTCAGTTTCAGTCAAAAACAGATCATTGACAGGATGTTTTGATGTCTTTAGGGACATGGATGGAATTGATATGAGCACTGGTCTATTTTCAGAATCTAAAAATCTATAATGTGAAATACATATGCAGTCAGTTAGCGCCATCTACTGGGCGGTTACTGCTATTAATGAGGAGGTTCCTCACACTGTGGACATTTGCCTCATTAACAGCAGATTGCTGCAGGATTCTTCTGATTACTGAAACGCGTACATTTGGGACTTTGTTTTTTTTCTCATCCGTGCCGTACAGACTAACAAAAAAAGATTTCCCACAATGCTTTTGGCCAAGCCTGTGGAGGCTTAACGATGGAGGATTTTGGCGTCACCTTAGACCTTTAAAACTCTGCCTGGCTTCGGTATAAACGTTTCATTCCTATTAATAATGCGACTCATCTCAGAACATCCGTCACAATAATTCACGTTTTTTTCCCAATCGATGAAGAGGGTGTGCGAGAGCAACAGTTAAGCGTCTCTCACCTTCTTGAAGACCTTTCCATTGGGCTGGAGCTCATCCTCTTCACTGAGCACCTCTCTGGTGCCCAGGCAGTCTCTCTGTGGGAACCTCCCCACGGCGTACTCGAAGATCTTGTCCAAGGTGTCCACCCCGGGGTGCAGCCAGGACACCAGCTTGTCCCGGCTTTCGATGGCCCTGTACGGCCCAGCTGGGCGTCCGCTGACTGAGCGCGCCTTGATCCGGCGAGCCCGTTCCAAGTTACTGCTGGCTCCGGAAAACAAGTACCACGGTATGAAAGTGATGACGGAGTAGACCCAGACCACCGAGCGGAAGACCTGCAGCAGCAGCGGGTTGATATCTTCCTTCAACTTCATCTTTGCAGATGAAGCCTTGACTGGGAATGGCGCTAACCAGAAGGGCAATGACACCCTGTACTTGGTACCGCTCTTTGGTTATTAGGCTTGAAGCGTGCAGCGAGCCAAACCGAATCTGCAACAGAGACAGGACATGACATTTTAGAAGTGGAGCCCGGAATAAAGGAGTAAGTCCTTGCTTTCCTGGACACACGTTCTGTGGTTCTCGGTCGGCACCATGACCGCTGGAGACAGAGATAAGAGAGCAGAGCACTTCGCCACACTCCCTTTTGTTGCTCTCACGGTTCACAATAATGGATTAATTCGTGTGGTTAACTTTTCAAAATAAAACGGCTGCAGACAATTTATCTCATCCACCAGTTGTTTCAGTTTCACACACACCATACTGGACAAAAACATGGAGATAATGCTTCCATAACCTCCATAAAGAATCAAATCTGCACCCCACTATGCTGAGGGAGAAGGGGAATGATCCATTTTTATCTAATCATCGATATTTTGCCACATTCCAGCTTTTTGAAAATGAATCCACCTGCATTTTCATAGTTTTGGACAAAAGGCAGACGAACACAGCGAGAGCTCACGCCGATTTCTTGACGGGACAGTGCAGTATTAATGTGGTGAACATCCTATGAACAACCTTCACATCCTCCCTGCTCATCCTCCATTTCCAGTGAATCCTTCAGGCCTGAATGTAAATAGCAGAGCAGCCCTGCAGGAAGAAGAATAACGACAGTGTGGTTCTGAACCATCGGGTTTACTACAGGGCCAGAAATACACAATCCACTGCTGATCACCTGCACTGCACCGTGTGCCCCAATAAGTATTAACCATAGCTAAGAACACATTTACACAGTTGTGAGTACAAACGAGCAGAGGCCGGCGGGAGACTCACTCTGTTCCAGCAGGTGCAGCCGTTGTGTGCTTTTGCTGATAAAGCAGACACGCCCCACCAGCCGTCGCAATTACAACCAAGCAAATAAGGTTCAACAAGAAGGTATAATTTTACTTTCATCCTTACTGTTCCAACGTGCAAACATGTAATTATATGGATGCCTCCAGGGCAGAAAGTAAAATACCGGTACTGTGCACAACAGGAGAAAATAGCACCTTGTGTAAAGATGATTTTAGTGAGGAAAACAATCCAATAAAGAATACACCCATTACTTAATCTGGTCATTTGCAGCACATCATGTTTTCATTTACCTTCCAATGTTGCTTCGGTTTTTCATTTCCTTATCTTTATTTTATTTCCCACTGCCTCTGTCATTCTAGTTGTTTTAGAGATAACATATAAACATTAGACTCAATCTAAACACATTACAGTCTGCAGTAAGCTGTTACTACAGTCTTCATGCGACGCAGCATCAGATCAGCGGCTAGCTCAAAAATACGCTAGAGGCTAACGGAGCTAAAATGCGATTCGGCTAGACTTTGCAGATGTTATTGCCCCACCTACCACTTGTACGTCAACATCAATCCATTCCTTCATTCAGCACACGTCTCGGTACTGTTCACAAATCAATTGCATCGGATAAAGGCCGATATGCCGCGCAAACCGGTGCGGTTAGCCACAACAGCCTGTCCTCTTAACATCTGCGGAGCTTTCGCACAGCAATTAGCTGTTCAGATTCTCACCTCTTTTCAACCGCTACGTCTTATTCGCTGTGGAAATGGATCACACGCATTTATCCTTGTGAACAGAGCTATGGCATTATTGCTGTGTTATCTTTATAAACTATTTATTTTGTTTTATATCGTGCTGCAAGTCTGTTACAAAATAAAAAAATAAAAATGAGAAATCGAGGCAATGCCGCTACGGTTCTACCAGACCGGAAGCTATCGCGTGACGTCGGCACGTTTAGCCGTCACTGATTGGCGCGCAGGAGGTGGCGCGTGCTCGGGACGCAGTGAGCGTCAGAGAGGTTACTAGCGGTCAGACCTGCTGGGGAGGTTCTGACACGACGAGGCGGGTTAACCCGGGTTTGCAGGTCCATTAGAACGAACTAGGTTTGAACCCGGGTCATGACGATATGCAGATTCAGGTGTTTTATCCTGAATTGAAACGCTATTACAATTAAACCGCCATTTGAAAACAATGCCAAGGCTAGAATGCACCAATGACTGGATTGTTCTCTGGTTTACCATCACAAATTAATGCAGCTATACCAAAGCAAGTTGACGACCGGATGATCTCTGGTGTTAAATATTTTAATTAGTCTTTCAAATATAATTTTTGTTTTTATTTTACATAGGCTGTACTTTATGGAAGATACTATCATTTGCATCTTTGTGGAAAATAGTTTTTTGTTTGTTTTTTACTCGGATGGGTCTTTATAAATTGATCAAATTTGACCAATACAAATATTGTAAAAAAAAAAAAAAAAAATACAGGCACAAGCTTTTTTGCAGTCTCACCTTTAAACGCCAGGGGGAGTCAGTCAGCATTTCTTCGTTAATGAGAGATTTGAAGTCCCTGTTAAATGTTATTTGTTTCATCAAAGATAAGAGTGGTTGAGTGTTCGTGCCGAGGACAGAGGAAAGCGTTCTTTCTGACATCTGAGAGGTGACATGATGAAAGTAAAATGGCTGGATAAGCTGTGTTTGACACTTTGACCCCAGACATTGATCCCTTCTTTGCTGCTCTCTGGGGTGCTTGCATGCCTGTTAGGCCATATGTCCATACAGACATACTATTAAAAAAATGCAATCAAAGAAACTTCACGCATTCATCTTGTCATAAACGTAAGCTCGGGGAACAAAAAAAATTCCACACAAGAGCGTGATCACATGATAAACAATCATGTGTGCAAATTGGCGACAACCCGTCTCCTCGGGGTACGTCTTGGGGTCGTCCTGATGCGACACTCGATGGCAGATGTCACGAGTGAGAGGAACACTTTTATCTCCTCTGTGAAATATGTGTGTCCAATCGGATAATGTTGTAAAGACACGGAAAGAGAGGAAGTGCACCACGTAACCGGCTGTTTATGGGCGACCTCTCCTTCTCGACAGTGTCTGCAGGGGCTAATGGCTGGGCCCTTGGGATCCACCTATGGCGACCACTGTCCAGTATCATGTGACTCCATTGGGTATTTCCTGAATTATATGCTTTTAACCACACATTGAAAAGACCCCAAATAAAAAAAAAAATCTTAAATGAGATAGTTGTGCTTTTACGGACATGACACGGTTATTTCATTTCACTCTTTTGATGTAAAACTAGTGATGTAATAACTTTGCTCCCCCTGGGTGACTACGAAGCTCCTTGACATTTAGTTGGACTTAAAGGGAGAAGCAGGGGGGGGGGATTAGGGAACAAAAGGATCCTTCTCTGTCATCAAAGAGGATCTGCTCCCAACTCATCCATGCTCTGTGGCGACAGCTTTTTATTTTTCAAGGGTGGGGGGGGGGGGGGGGGGGCGGATTCGGGGAGAAGGAGGGAGGGTGGACTGTTGAGGGAGAGTTTGATGGCAGGGGATGCAGATTTCAAAGTACTAATCTTTAACTTTAAGCCCTTCAGTCCCCGTGAAGCTGTCTGCCCCAGACATAGTGTTGCCAGTGGCTCCCAGTGGAAGCCTGCCGCCCCTCCCCTCTTTTTCTCAGGCATTGGTCACGGTGGCGTTTAAGTGGCATTAGTGATGAGCACATGAAGGAGACTCTTTGAGAGCGCAGAGGTGGATTTTTAACTCCCGATACCAGTGTCAGTGTCGCCTTTTAGAACCACAGGAAACGCAGATAGCTATTCCCGCTGTGCCGTTTGGACTCAGCAGATCTTTCAACAATGTTAAGGACATCGTTTTTAATCACAGCTGACCTAAAGAATGACATGGTGAATTCATGGTACGGTTCATGACAGTTCTTGAACAGGAAATGGTGGTATCAAGGATGAGTTTAGAGCAATCAATTATGTATACTTTCATTGTTCCTTGCTACAAAAGACCCGGATGTGGACTACGTCATCATCTTATTCCATTTTAAGTGAGTTTTAAAGCAAACCGAGGACCCCTGGAAGGTCATCTGCACTCACATTGTCTCACGACTTTACACCACTGCCTATTTTGGCCCCCCTACACACCAAAGTTATTTCTCTCATCTTGTGAAGGCTCATGTCCCCTCAGGGTCATTGGCCCGGGAACCCCTGCTGACCCAGTCCCCCCCCCCCCCCCCCCCCGCAGGGAGTCAGTGTAATCACACAGAGGTAAACTGGGATGGCAGAAAGAGGTTATAACAGTTTAAACATAACAACAGTTTGACACCTGCAGGTGGGCATTCAGCACACACACCTGCTTGTAGCTCCCAAGCCCCAAATGAAATCTGTCATGTGAGTAATACCTGTGCAGGTAAATGAACGTGGAGAATGTGGGAGGAAGATGGTCCCTGCAGCGACACAAATGTTTTACGACTTTTGAGCCGTCTTTGTAACCATTTATTTGAATTTTAGAGGTGATCCAAAAAAAGATGTGGCGCTATTATTTATTTATTTTCTGAACCACTTACTCCGAAATCCGGGTTGCAGGATCTACTGGAGCATATGTCAACGGGCAAGAGGTGGGGTGCACTCTGGACAAGTCGCCAGTTTATCTCATGGGCCACACAAACAGACGAGCATTAACATGCCCGCACTGCACCTATGGACAATTTAGAGTGACCAATTCACATAAGTTGCTTTTTTTTTTTTTTGTGGTGGGAAGAAGCCAGAGAACCCGGAGAGAACCCACGTAAACACGGGAAGAACATACAAACTCCTCACAGAAAGGCCCCAACTGTGATTTGAACCTGTGACCACTCTGCTTCCCTATTATTTATTTATACATATTTTTTCATATCCAGGTTTTTTTTTAAATCAGCTTTTTCTTTTTTATGTTCCATAAACTGAAAAAAAGTGATCCAGAATTCACACAACTACTCACAACCCTTTCATTTGTGGATTTATTCACATAACCCACTCTTCATGGGAAGATCATGTTTGACCTTGAATACAACGACCGTCAATCAATGTAGAAGAGTCTCCAGGAGGGGATAATAAGGATGGGAAAAGTTATAGAGCATGGAATTATTATTATTTTTATACAGAGCAAGAATAGATGGGGTTTAATTCATTGACATTTGACGCAATCAGGCTTTTGTTTCATTTTAAGTCCATCAAATTTCCCGAGCCGGTGTGGCCGATCTGACCTGTCACACGTGTGAGATTTAACGGGGCCCATTTAACCGCATAATTACAATTTAGCGCCTGCAGCGACTTTTAAACGCGCTGCTTTCTTTCTTTCAGCACCAAAGGTGGTGGACAGCTCCGAGGGGCGCCTCCAGCGGCGACGTCGTCACGCGGGCCAAATAGCAGTTACCGCTGACGACCAGCGGGGGCGCTGTTACACATAAAACTCTACTGGGGACACTGGAGGCCTTTTTCCAAGAACACATTATTTAACGTCATTCAAACGAAAGCCCGGGATGCCAGCGCTGGGTCGGTTCAATGTTAATATGGCGTTTGTCTTAAAAACAATCTAATCTGGTAGTTTTATTATTTAGTTCTTTCTAAAAGGAGCTGACATGCGCCCTCTTGTGGCGGCATGTTTGCATGCACGGTGATGGTTATGGATCCATGCAGGGTGTAGTTGTATGGTGTCTAACTGGATTACAGTAACATGATATGGGATTAGTTACATTTTAAAATTGTAGAAGGTGCAATGATTTACAGCTTTTAATAAAAATCAGATAAAATATGCTTTTTTTTTGTTACACAAAAAATGTGAAAATACAGTGAATTATGTATTTTTTTTATTTTTTTATTTTTTTTTACAAATGTGTGCATTTCATTAGTAAGATAATTCACAAAACTTAAATGTAATCAGTTTTGGAAATCTGGGCACAACTCAGGAACGTTTAATGATGTAGAAACTTAATATCTGGAGACATTTGTGGTCAACATACCAGGACTTTTGATTATGTTTCACATTAAGTTCTTCAAATGTTTATGAAATCTGAGCATTTTGCCTGCAGATTCTACATTTCCTCCAAAAGTTTAAAACATAAAATACAAATAAAAACCTTCCTTTCTCAAGTTAGCAAAAATATTTACCGTTATTTGAATGGTTTGCATGCTGACATATGCCTTTCTGCATGAATTTGTCCATCTGTGTACGAGAGATTCTGTTCATAAACATTCTTCTGCTGCAGCAGAAGAATAAAGGCCAAACCCCCTCCCCCAAACAACCTGTCTGTTAAGAGGCATTTGTTTTACCAAGCTGTGTTTCTAATATATATATATATATAATACTAAGGTCACAACATCCAAATGTCTGCTTCATTTCTGTATGCAGATCTGCAGACATTTTCCTCCCAACCTCTCATTCAGGACTCTCCACATGTTTCACGATTGCTCATTATTAAACCATTTTAATTGATATGTTTGAGTGATCTAATGTATTGTTGCTTCTCATAAAACAGCAGCAAATGTATTTATGGAAGTAGGAAATCCACCTCAAGATGTGCAGATAACATCTTTCAGTTTTAACCCGCCTCCACACTGACACTGAATTTAAGTCATCGTGTAGGAGGGGAGGGATAAGGATCTGCACGTTCATCACGGGACCGTAAACTACTAGCTGTCTGTATCCACACTTTATTTTCCGACCTGTCAGATGAACCTTGCATGCCTGGAGGCCGTATGGTTAACAAATGCCCTGCTTTTCTCTCTCTCTTTTCTCCCGCTCACCTGGGTTCACCTCTCTGGGCTTTGTCATGATAACTGCGCTCGGCTTGAGTTCCCACTGAGGTGCTCTGTGTCTTATTTAATCAATCAGATCAAACACATCAACGGGCACGTCTTTCAGGGACACCTTGTAACGGTAACATCTCAAGGCCGATCGTCATTACAACCTTTGGCTGATAAAAGTTAAGCGCATGCTGTTTTATAGCTTCTCTTTCATTTTAACATATTAAAACCACAATGCAACTAATTAATGATATAAATGAGGGTCATCAACTGTAGGCGTCCGTCACTGTTTCTCTGCTGCAGCCTTGCAGAGGGGAACGCTTAACTGACTGGGAGTTGAAGCTTGTTAGTTTAGCAGTTGACTCCCTGCAGCTTATAATCAGTGTAATAATTTGATTGCCTGCAGATGTCTATTTATATTTGATCTGATGATGTAGAGCTATTCATGAATGCATGCCGCGTGTGTGTGTGTGTGTGTGTGTGTGTGTGTGTGTGTGTGTGTTGCCTTGGAGAGAATGGGGATTTTTCCAGTGTAAAAGGGCCTTATAGTCTGTCACAGTCACGATATTATCACCGCAGAGCCACAGGCAAAAATCAAAAGGGCCTATTTTGGCACTAGTCTAAATTCATCTTTAATGGAGACTGAACAAATGACTTTGTTTTTTATGGTTATGAATACACATGCATTAGAAGTCTTTAGCTTATGCTGGGTGTATTTTTAGTAAAAGCAACACTGTTAAAGTTCGGGGCCATTTTGTTCTTTATTTTTGATGTATTTGTCCACCTCCGCAGAACATTTCTGACTCAGCTTATACCCACAAATTGATTAGGCATGGTAGATCCAATATCCTTTTCATGATAGTCAAACTTTAGTATGATAACCCCCCCCCCTCCCCACCCCATTCCTTCTTTTATGGATGTATAATGTTTCCACATGTTCTGTGTGTGTGTGTGTGTGTGTGTGTGTGTGTGTGCGTATGAAGTCTTGTAAGGAAGGAATTAAACCATGATGGGTCACAAGGGACAATGAAAGGGAGAGAGAGAGAAAACGACATTCGCTGTGGTAAAGTTGTAGAACAACAAATAAAAAATGAAAAATCATTTCATAATACTTATGAAACAATATTATTTTTAACTGTCAACGCTGTAGCACCGCCAGATGGCTTTGCGTATATATGTTCACATTTCATTCATTTCATACAACGTTGTGATGATACACTTTGAAATAAGTAACATTTATCACATATAATAATATTGAGAAATGTGATATAGTCATTCATGAATAACCTGCCAGAACGTCAGCTCACATGAAGCACCAGTTTGACTTGTCATGACTAACATGAGGAGCCCCCACAAACAGGACCAGCCAAATATCTACCATTATTCCAGGAAGAAAGGGGGGGAACAAATGATATTAAACACGCCTAATTATCAGAGTTATTACAGCTCTAGAGGCTTCAGAAAAAGTCAAATGATCTGTCATGTGCTGCGTGTGTGTAATCGTCCATTTGCGCGGATGTGATACGCGGCCTTGTGCCTCAGCTGCAGCGTCCGCGCAGCACCTATTGTTCAACTGGCGCAGCTCTGACGACGCGCGGAGCCTCTCTCTCTCTCTCTCTCTCTCTCTTTGCGTGGGTTTCAGTTGGAACTCGTTGAAGAGAAGGAATCCTCCTCTGAGAATTCCACGCATCCACGCATATTTGTCTCTTGACCTTTATTGTGTTTGGAAGTTACGGCGGGGTGAAAACCTTTCCCAACGATGGTGATTTAAAACGAAAGAGCGTTTTTATTTTAACACCCAAATTAATAATAATAATAATAATAATAATAATAATAACAATAATAATAATAATCTAATGCCATGCACCCGCGCATTGTGGGCTCTTTAAAACTTTATTCAGTAACTGTTGCAGGTGATTGTTCAGGTATCATCATAGCTGAAAACAACAACAATAACAACAACTAATGGTGAACGTCCTTCTGCTTCTTTTCTTTCTTTTTTTTTACTCATCATGAGTGCGCATAGGACGCACCGGAGATGAGTCGTAATAATCTCGCTCAATTGTGACAGTAAATTATTGATCCTAATGTTTGTTATAGGTTAGTTAGGAGCAGCAGGAACAACAACAATGATAGTAATAATAATAATAATAATAATAATAAAATGTTTTCGTTGGCAAGATCTTATTTTTCTTAATGAATGTATAATGTTCAAAACTGAGAGAGAAAAATTGTGAAATGGTGCATGTGTGCATTTTCACTTCTAATGTTTATATTAGAAGTATAATATAATATAATATATAAATATAATGTTCTTTATATTTTACAAAGGTCGATGTCACATGGTTATTTGCTCTTCATAGAGCCGTTCATTAAACTTTATTCTGCTCAGTGTCCTGATTTGTTACCCGGTGATTACAGAGGCGGGACTTTATAGAGTTTGTTTCATTGATAATATTGATTAGTAAAAAAAAAGGTCTCATGTATAGTTGGAGATATAACTAGCTGACCTACTGAGGTCAACCCAGACAGAGGGGTCCCACCGTCCAATTATCAACCTCCTCCAGCCCCTGAACGTCCGGGCCATTGACCAATCAGGAGGCGCAGCGCGGAGTCAGAGGGGACAGCGACCGCAAATAAAATGTTTGACTCGCATCCATTCCCACAAAGCATCCCCTCAATCTCCGCGGGACTGTCCGCCACCTGCACTCCGGTTTAAACTCTCACCTCAGTGGATAACCGCTTCAGGGGGGGGGGGGGGGGGGGGCTGGCGGGGGGCTGGCGGGGGGGGGAGGGGGTTGAGCGCGTCTCTTGTCGACGCAACCTGTTACTCAACGGAGGGAGGGGAGGCTGCGCGTAACGCAAAAATAAAAGGGCTTTTCGTGGAACTAAAAGCGACGAGGAAAAAGGGCGCGTCGGCTTTAAAGTGTTACCTGACGAAAGGTCAGGGATTATGACGGCGCTCGCTGGAGGTTTACCGAGAATGATGAGACCAACTCCTCACCAGAACTATCCGAGGGGGGGATACTCTCTGGAGGGTAAGTGAGGAAGAGCCACCAGTTGCTGCTCACGAGATGAAGACGCTTATAAATAAGTTCAGTAGAACTGATAGAAATAACAAAGTAGAGTATTTAGATTGTTGTTGTTCTGCTAAACGATGGGGGGGGGGCGTCTATTGTTGATTCCAGTGACAAAACACACGAATGTGTTGGTTTTAAATGATTAATTATAATGAACTATTTATGTCTCATTTCTTCTTGTTCATCTTTTCGTTTTGTCATGATGATGATGATTATTATTATCATCATTGTTAGTATATAGTAGCAGCAGAATTGTATAATATTATTATTATTGTTTTTATTTGAGTCAATAATCTTCCACATTTCATTGGATTTTTGAAAGTAATGATGGACGGATTTTCCTGCGGGTTGTTTCGTCAAAATTTAAAGGCTCTTCTTCAACAGTTTAAAAGTCTCACTATAAGTTTGGAGCATTCGAACTGACTGCATCCCGTTTGCCGCTGCTTGTCCAGTCTCCACTCCTCTGGGACAGGGCCGGGTCAACCAGCTCGGCGGCGTCTTCATAAACGGCAGACCTCTCCCCAACCATATCCGCCATAAAATCGTGGAGATGGCCCATCACGGGGTCCGGCCGTGCGTCATCTCCCGCCAGCTGCGGGTGTCCCATGGGTGCGTGTCCAAAATCCTCTGCCGGTACCAGGAGACGGGCTCCATCAGGCCGGGGGCCATCGGAGGCAGCAAGCCAAAGGTGAGGGGGCAACGTTATAGGTGAATTCACATCGAACTAAAATGCGCAGGAGGACACAAGGATTTTAAATGGGATTCAGAATCAATTATTTATATTCCTTAAAGGGAGCTTATTTCTATTCTCAAACCTTCGTTTTTTCTTAAAATAAAGTTTTATTTCAAACGAATACAAAGTGTGTATATTGAACAATTGCCAGCGGGTAATATGCAATAACAAGATTCAAATAATTTGTATGTGATACAAATATTTTGAGTTTTTAAAGCCTTGTTGTTCAATTAAGCACTAATTAATTTTGTATATGCCAAACTATCATTATAAAAATGTCTAAATGCAGGTTATCAAACGTTCATTAAGGTCCTTTCGGTTTCATTTTTGCGTCACAACCCCCCAAAAAAACAAACATAGTAGATGAATAAACAGTTTGCTGTAAATTTTCATTTGCATAGTAAAAAAAGAAAAAAGAAAAATGTAAGTAATTGAATCTGAAAATGAACCCTTATTACAGCAGAGCGCTTCTACAGAGGTGGACAAGAATATCGAGGAATACAAGAGAGAAAATCCGGGAATGTTCAGCTGGGAAATCAGGGACAAATTACTGAAAGATGGGATCTGCGACAGGAACAACGTTCCGTCAGGTAAGAGGCGACTTCTGGGCCCACGATGGAAATAAAAACAAACATTACAGGGCGCACCTGAGCTCAGCGCAAAACACACAAGAAACCACAGCGTGTGTTTGTTCAGACATGCACATTAACCGTGTGTATTTCTCCGGTCACTTAAGTGAGCGCCATCAGTCGCATCATGCGGTCTAAATTCGGCGGACTTGGTGACGATGAAGAAGAGGATGATGAAGTGGTGAAGAGGGAAATGGAGGAAATCGAACCACGGACGAAACACAGCATCGATGGCATCTTAGGAGACAGATGTAAGTGCAGCGCTCTAACGGAACATTATTCAACTATAATTATTATTATTATTAACATAATTAGTATATTAATAATTATAATAATTATAATGAACATATGCCACCCGCCCATAAAAGTTAAATACGTTTAACCAATAGGCACGGGATTTTTTTTTTAAATGCGTAATCAAACATTTGTCTAACTTTCAAGCTTGAGAATATTTTTTTTTCTCCACACACAATCGGACACTTGAGGATGAACTTCAGGCTCGGCGCACAAAGCACGGAGAGTCCATTGAGGCTCACACCTCAGTTTGGCGAGCACAAAAGCCAAACTGCAGTGAGCGGCTCAGTGGTGTACAAAAAGACGCAGGGGCCTTTCAAAATGGGCAAAGAAAGGGGAGAAAACTGCGCTGACAAAAGGCCGGGAGAAGACATTATGAACCCGCAATGAGCGATGAATTATTCAGGGACGCACCGACAGCCCCAGTGCGCCCTGGTTTATAGACAGCTCGAAGCGTGCGTGGTGAAGTTTGGGGTGTTTTCTAGTGTTTACTGTTTGTCACCTGCAGAAATAAAATCCTTGCGGAGAGGAAGCTGCGGGTTTGGGCGAACACCTGTTGATTTACGACCTGTTGGGTCCGATGCGCGCTGCTGCGGGAGGGAAAGGTTGTTGTTCGAGACATAATGCAGTCCAGTTATTTATTAATGACGAGGCTTTTTATTTATTTAATTTTATTTTATTCTTCTTCCCCCCTTTTTAACCAAACTTCACACAATGACGCGCAGCAGCTCCTTTTTCTTCACTGTTTGCGCAGCTTTGTAGTTTCAGTTCAGTTCCAGGAGATTAAACAAAATATAAAGTTAACGCATTCAAGGGTTGACTCGCGTTTTTTTTTTTTTAAAGATAATAAACATTTCTGACCCAATTTGGATTCACATCGGGCTTTGCGCAAATACTTGACCGGTGCCGTTACTTTTACGCACGGAGCTTTTTGCCCCAGTCTTCGCGTTAGCGAGCGTGACGCCTTCAACCAATGAATCCATTCTCTTCTCTCCACTAGATTAAACCCCAAACCTTTTACTTCTTTCCACTTTCATCTCGGACAGCGTCCGCCCCTTTCCTTTCCGCCCAGGGCGCACACATTCAGCGCACTATTTGCTTATTGACACGTCCCTTTTCCCTCTTCTAGGGCAGACGTGGCCGTAAAACTATAATTTCTGCAATAAATAAATAAAGTATAAGAAAGCAAACAAGTAAATGCAATGAAATTTCTGCACAATTGCACAGCAGGAGCCATTTCATTTTAAATGATCAAAAATGAGGGGAACCCGAAAGAATGTGAAAACATGTTATTAATGAACTGATGCTTTCAGGCTGGTATGAAAGCAAATAACTTGTGCTGCTTTACACCCGTTATGTGACATCCTACATGTAAACTGCTCGGAGACACTTTCCCATTGATATACAGAGCAGCTCTATTTCATTCTTGTGTCTCTTTGTGGAAGTTGTTGTTTCCCCTCCCCCCACTCTTTTATAGCATCTTCATTAGAATGTGAAAAGGCTGTTTTGGGGACTGAGAAGGTGTCTTCTGGCCAAATATTGATTAAGTACATGTTTGCAGAGGCTATTGTTATAGAGGAGAGCGGCCCTGTTGCTCTCTGCCCCTTTCTCCTCTGCCACCATTGTTGGCTTTCCTTAAGTGCTGAGATCAAAGCTGCCTCATTTAGATTTATTTGTCTGGGAAAAGGACTGCTGAAGTTTGTTGGATAAAGTGTACTAATCAGGCCCAGGCTGGCGAGGCATTAGAAAGTGGCTCAGTGTTGGATGGAGCATTGTGGGAAAGGGATGCTTGCCGGATTGAATCCGATGCTTAGCTGTTTATAAGATCTGTATAACTGTTGAGTTATGGAGGGGCTGCAGTGGGCACTTAAATAACATGCATGGTTGGGCTACGGCTTGTCATTTATCCAATCTGTCCATACAGCGGGCGTGAATCCAACTCAGGGTGTCTCCTTGTGATTCACTCAAACTGGAGGAACGAATAGTGTAACTGTCAAGATCTTGTTTTTTTGCCATGCACGACACTTGTGCCATCCTTCCCAGTATTTACTGGTGTTAGCGCTTTAGCCTCATTTAACTAATTAAGGTAATCAAAGTCATGAAAGAGGAGTGTAGCCACTTTTGCGAGAGCCGTTTTACGGCCAAAGGGGGGGTGGCGGCAGAGAGAAGGAAAGAGAAGAGGGGGGAAAAAAAAGAAAGCTCAGAAATACAAATAGTCAAAGGGATAACTTTTCTTTAAAGGGAGTCCTGCGGTGCCGCGCTGAATGAGCCCAGTTCTTTCAAATCTGCCATGGTGAACGCAGTCAACATGTAATAATTGGTTTCATTGAGGTGCATTCCAACAATCTGCTGCCATTCTCCTGCCTCTATTGTCCACAGGCAGGCAAATAGCCAGAGGGACAGGAGGAATCAAGTGCTGACAAAACATGAAAGATTTAGCTGCTTTTGTCGAAAAGGAGCCGAGCAGCACTTTGTTTGTGTAAATAAACTGGGTTACCGGCTCCCTGCGACTCTGGCGTGGGTTTGGAGTGATGGAAATTTATCGGGAGTATGTCTGGAAAGCAGAGGGATCTCATTTATGTTTGTACACATTTGGCTGGTGATGGTGGAAAAACTCTTTTGAGTCCAAGTCGTCTGATCCAACTTTAAAAAGTTCAAAGTTTAAATCCTCATGACGATTCGACTGATGACAGCGATGGCTAGATGGCAAGATGGATAGACAGACAGACAGACAGACAGGCAGGCAGGAAGATGATAGATAGATAGATCGATAGATAGATCGATAGATAGATAGATAGATAGATAGATAGATAGATAGATAGATAGATAGATAGATAGATGGACGTTGGCATGATTTTCAAGACTCTCAGAAAAAACCCACAGCGGCTGATCTGCAGCTGAATGCGGACTCTATGCTTCATTAAAGCCTCTTTCTCTGTTGGCACCTTCATTGTGATCCTCCAATATTAATTCAAAGGACAATTAATGAATGCAGGCCAACTTTGAAGTAATGGGCTGGGGTCCTGCCCCAAGCCGGCCCCTCGGCGCTGATGTACTCTCCACATTCTCCCCACTAACCCCAGAGACACTGTTGAAGTGACTGAAAGAGAAGCAGTGAGCAATGGAAGGTCAAGGAGAGGAGGCCTGGAAGAAGAAAAAAACCCTCTCTATTTCCTTGGAAGTATTAGCCAAGCAAAACTCCGTGATGGGGAGGATAAAGGGGTGTGAAGAGAAAAGGGTCGGGGGGCCAGGAGACTTCGCAAAGAGGAACACAATGGGATAGTTAATTGAGTAAAGCTAGACAGTGTTGTCAATCACTTAACTTTGTTGAGCCTCGGTTTTTTTGTGGAGCTGTTTCATCCAGGACATTGCACATTATGGACACGCCAGTATTTAACAGTTTCTGTCTTTATTCATTAAAAAAAAGACCAGAAATCATTTATTTTCTACATTTGGCCCAAATCTATATAAATAAAATAAAAGGTTATTTCAAATCTAATAAAAATGCAATCAATACATCACCAGAGAGTTTGTAGAGTAAAAAGTTTTTTTTTTTTTAAGTAAAAAAGAAATGTTTGGAATGCCATTACGGAAGCGTTGCGAGGTCAGCGGTGAGGCCGTCTCCGCTGCAGAGCCGTGTGTTGTTTGTGAAAAGGTCAGCCGCTGACCTTGGGTCACTGGACTGTTAAAACTATCAGACCCCAAGAAAAAGGGGTTACAATAATATCTGGGGTGAAAAATAACAGCCCTCAGACTCCCTGATGTCAGCCCAGGGAGTGAGCAAACGCTTCCACTGTAACGTCAGCCTGGATTTGAAGTTTTTCCCGCTGTGCAGATGGATGCTGGTCGACCAGAATGGGGCGACTGGGTTTGGTTTGCGTGTCTGCTGGTTAGAGCTCGTTTGACTGGAACGTGCGACAGACCGGCTTGTTGCTTTATCCCCCCATGTGGGTTCTGTGCTGCCGCTTTGTCCCTGACCCGAGGGTGGAAACTGTCACCTAACTGCACCGCGGTGGAACCGGGATAATAACCACCACACACTGGGAACACATAATGGGCACGGAGGGCCATTTGTGGCTTTTTGGTCACTTCTCCGATATTAGACAGAGATACATCTTTCAAAGTCGTATCGGCGGCTACTTCTTTTGTCCGTTAAGTGCCAACCTCCTGCTCTCATTCGCTTCATTTTATTTTGCCTGTCCTGCACATCATCGTCTCCCTCTCCCCTTCTCTCGGTCTGACCCCCTCTTTTCCCAGGCAGCTGCAGGTTCCTAAGGGCTCTTTAGCAAGTCAAGTGAGCAGCCCACTCACTCCTACTTTTCGTTTAACTGTTAACCCCAGCCGAGTCCTGGAGCTGTCAGTTAACCATTCTTTCCCTCCGGTGCATCTGCTCGCTCCTGCTCTATGCTGGCGCGCCACTATTTCATTCAGTGGCCCACTCACGCTACGCATTCTGTGGCCTGAAAGGACCAGATCTACTTCCCTGGGCAAATAAATAGTTCATTTGTCTCTTCTGCCTTTTGTTTTGTGCTGGGAACACATGTTGCCGGCTAAATTACCTTCTGTATTAGTAGCTCCTGGAGGATGGGCCAGCCAACCCCTACCAAAGCAAGCCTATAAACCGGCCCACATGCTCCACATAGCCTTCCCTTTTCTACTTCCTTCCCCTTTCTCTCTCCTCCAGTAGTTACTTTCAGATCTATTTGGCTTCTCTCCCAGTCTTTCATGCACTTTCCCACCTCATTCATGTTTTTGCTGATCTGTTTTCTCTTTATAAAACATCTCTTACACGGATATGTTGCGCAGTGAATTTTTGGCAAAGTCCTGGCAGATGCAGCAAACAGAATTTTTCCTGCATTTCGGGGTCCTTGCTAATTTTTTTATTTTCCCTATTTGAGGCTCTGGCCTTTGCGTGGCTGAGGAGCGGCGCCGTCCATTGCCTGTTGATGTTTGGAGCGTGTGCACAAACATTCCGTGGAATTCTTTCATTGATTTTTTTTTTTTAACCGGTAATCTAATAGAATCTGGTCAGAAAACGGTGCCTGTTGAATTCACTTGTTGAATGTGTCTCTCTGATACTACCCTCCAAACGATGTTAAACAAATAATCCACTATCAACTCCATCTGAATTAGCTTGTTATTAGTTTTACAACTTTGATCGTACTTCATCTATTTTGATTTATGGGTAATTCTGCAGAAGCCCCAATTTCCTCCGGAGGGATAATAATACATATTTCTATTGAGGCTGCTGTAGTAGTCACACCCAAACCTGTGAGTGGCCATGGGGGGGTTGGGCTGCCTGGCGCTTTAGCTGCAGCGTAAAATTTGATTTGGATGTTTAAGTAAGGAGGCCGAGGACTCCCTTTGTGTGACTAGTATCCTCCCTCGGGTGTTTGTTGCGAGAATGTGTGGGAACAGCCCTCTCCGAGTCTGCTCCGGCGTCAGCGGGCCTTTAAAGTAGAACCGCAGCGGCATTAGAGCCTCGTCAGAAAACGATCGTGATGTGGAGGCGCTGACGGCCGAGAATGGAGAACGAGACAAGGGAAACAAATGGATGAGATGGAAGGACGGGTCCACTTTAAAGCAAACCAGCACCCCCATTTTTTTTCCCATGCTTGGCCTCTCACTTCCAATCCCCAGCATCTTCTTCAGGTGCCTTCAGCCTCCCATCTCCTTTCCATGTCAAACTCTTCAACTCCCCCCCCCCCAAACTCTGTGCCCCTCAGGCCGTGGAAGGAGGGGATGAAGGGGTGCTCCCCTGCTGTGCCTCTCCACAGCCCCCACTGGCCCTTCGCCGGACGCCTTTGTACCCCGACCCCATCCTTCCCGCCCTTCATTCCCCCACTCAGCCCCCGGCTCTACACACCCCACCTCTCCCTATTGCCCCCACCCCCCACCCCCTCCTCCTCCACTTCCCTGCTGGGCAGGTGACAGGCCCCTGAATGCGGGCTCGGGCGTCCCTGATGGCTCCTACAGATGGAGCGTGGTAATCGGCCCAATAGAGCCCTGCCACAGGCTTTTCCCCGCTAAGATACAAAAGGCCCGGCCACATCACTTCCAAAAAAAAAAGAAGAAATAAAAGAAAAGAAGAGAAGACAGAGGAAGAGAGCAAAAGAGAAAGTGCAAGCCAAAGGATGACAAAAGCAACACTGTCATTTGCTATTAAGGGAGCGTCTGTGATGGAGTGTTTTCTCTGTAGTTACTATTAATAATAAGGGGGGGGGGGAGGGGGGGCAGAAATAAAAGGGGCAAAGGCGGACAGATCATCCTCCACCCCGCCGTTAACACGAGTTACAGTGCCGCTGCATTATTCCCTGCGCCGTCATTGGTTCTCCATCTTTTCACCTCAGTATAAATTGTTAGGATATTAAATACTACTCAACTTATTAAAGAAGGTAGAACTAACTTACCCCCCCCAAAAAATAAAAGTTTATTATTCATGTTGTGTGGCCTTCTCAAAATGGTCTAAGAAGGCCTCATTCCTACATAAACAGACCACAGACAAAGGTCCGTGTGCACGGTCGCCGATCGTCTGGGAGCCTCGGCGCCACCGTGGCACAACTCGGTTCAAATCTAAGAGCTGTTCTCTTCATCTCGTACGCCGGCTGTCCGGAGCACAGCGGCATTTCCCAGGGAGCAAATCCGTATGTAATGCCTGGTCAGACGCACGCTGGCAACCGGTGCAAACATTTCCTGCTTGGCTCCAGAGGCTCCAGAGGCAAGGGGAGACCCTAACCCCCGCCCCCATGGCTGATTGGGCACTTTTTTAATTAAAGCTTTAAATCTGGAGGGCAGAGGGAGAATGAATGGTCTGGGGAAACAGATAAGCCCTATTACTCTACTGAAGCCTTTTTGTTGCCTACACCTGTCCCCCTGCTTTTCAGCGTTCAACTTCTTTCTCACTTTATGTCTTTGCTGTATGTCTGAGTGCCCAAAAGGTGCAGTGAACCTTTCTCAAGGGGCTTTTAGAGGGCCCATTGGGGTGTAGATTGGGGAGCAGAGTCCAACTCTTTCTGCCTTGCATCCATCTGTTTTTGACACATTGTCATAGGCCACGCTCATCGGGTGGAAGCCCATCGCAGCGATGCAGCAGATGCATGTTTGTGCATGTGACTGCGAACGAAGATGGGGGGATTGCAGGCATATAATGGTGCACAAAGGCAGGCTGTCACGCTAGATTGTGGAGCCTAATCATTATTTAATAGATGGGAACCCCCCCCCCCCCAACAAAATGCAGCAACGGGTTCTCCGTCCCATGTCTCAAGCCTTCATTGATTCGCTTCTTCTGCTGAATTAGATCCCAATAGCTGTCTCTCAACAACCAGGTTGCTCTCTCCTGCCCTCAACTGAACAAACAGATTAAAAAGCTCCTGCAAATGGCTGCCCCCCCGCCCCCTCCCGATGGGCCCTTATAAGCATAGCGCACAGCATGGCTAAGAGAAGGAGAGACACAGTGTCCCAGGACATAGATGCCCCAGAGGGATCTAGTCCTCTTTAATCCGTGTTCAAGTAGCTTCTGGCTTTTGATCCCCACAGAAACCACAGAGGAGCTTGAGGAAACAGGGGGGGGGGCATAATCTGAAATTGCACCATGTCTTGTATTTAGCATAATCTATTCTCTCAATCAGCATGTTGTTCCCAGTTTAATATTCACCATAAGGTTTTAACGACCTGCTTGCGTTTTGCCTTTTCCAGCGAGTCACTCTGACGAGGCCTCTGACGTGGAGTCAGAACCCGGCCTGCCCCTGAAGAGGAAGCAGCGTCGCAGTCGGACCACCTTCACCGCCGAGCAGCTGGAGGAGCTGGAGAGGGCCTTTGAGCGGACGCACTACCCTGACATCTACACCCGGGAGGAGCTGGCGCAGCGCGCCAAACTCACCGAGGCTCGAGTTCAGGTTAGACACAGGCTGGGCAGAAACACTCCACAGCCTCAAAGCGCCGGTCGTGGATATGTGTCATGTGGGAGTTGAATTGCCTTGGGAGGTTGCCAGACATTCCTGACAACGATTAGACATGTGCCCTCATGTCTGACCCCCCCCCCCCCCCCCCCCCCTCCCGCCCCGCACTTCTCCACATGTATTGACACAATCGCCCCAGACACTGCATGCACTGTGCACAAACACAAATTCTCATCTTTGTCAGACTCTCTGCATAAAGAGCGATGTAACGATCCCAAAATAGACGCCTGTTTCACAAAAAAAGCGTGCTAACATGCTATAGGCTTTAGCAACCGGAACAGCCCCCCCGGCGGTCGCATAAAGATGTAATGTCTGCCGTTTTCACTGCACGCCGCAGATGTCATGACCTGTGGTCGGTTCGCTTGAAATAGAGCAGCGAACACAGACGACTGTCTCTAACGTGCCCGCGTCACTTCAACGAACACTCGACACTCTTGTCTTGGTCCGTCTCTCAGGTTTGGTTCAGCAACAGAAGAGCCCGATGGAGGAAGCAAGCTGGAGCTAGTCAGCTGATGGCATTTAACCACCTCATCCCGGGCGGGTTCCCTCCATCGGCGATGTCGGGTCTGCAGCCTTATCAGCTCTCCGACAGCCCCTACACTCCTGGTTCGATCGCCCAAGGTGGGTTAAGATAAAGATTAAAAATAAAAAAACAGTCAACAATCAACGCTTTAAAATTATATAGTCAAGATATAGTGCAGATTTGATGCCTCCATGCTATTTCAAGCCAAGCGTCTGATTCCTAACAGCGTCCGAGCAGCCCGGCACAGTCCACCGACCGCAACCTCTGCCCCCCACCGCTGTCCACCAGAGCGGCCTCGGCTCCTCGGTGGGGTCCCAGGAAGGAGGCTCGGCCTACTGTCTGTCATCTGGACGTCACGGATTCTCCGGATACTCGGACAGCTTCGTGGCGCCGACAGGACACGCCAACGGCGTCAACCCAGCGATCGGCAACGGCCTCTCGCCGCAGGTTGGTGCCATCTCCAAAGAAGGCAGAGCAGAAAGCGTGAGCCGATAAATACCTAGCGTATATGTCGTACGAGCAGAAAGGACGCCGGTCGTTCTTCACGGCGCTTACGAGAGCCGAGAGGTGTCATTGCAGTGACATTGATGAAAACCCTGTTAGCGCGGGAAACACGGTAGCTTTTCATGTTCATTTATTCCGATGAGCCGTTCCTCGGATTCGAAATGCGGTAGACGTCAATCTTTTGGGTAACAGGGGGGGCGAGCAGATACGAGGACGGATGCGCGGACGACGGATGATGACACAAATCAAAACTGAAAAGACAATTATGGTCGATTACACAGTCATCAGCGTACATCACTGGCTCCCTACCAGCCAAGAGGATGGACTAACAGGCGGAAAACGAGCTTTTAACCGCCACAAAGGGTGGCTGGCCCACATGCAATGCATGCTGGGTACTAATTCCCATGAGAGAGAATTTCAGGCTCCTGTCAGACACAGATAAAAAAACGGCTTCAGGCAGGTTTGTTGCTGCGTGAATGCCTGCGAGTGTGTGTGTGTGTGTTTTTATACTTACAATGTATAATGTTTACTTTTAAACATTATTTCTCGTGATTTTTTTTATGGCCATAGAACTGATAAAGTGATGAAGACGATGACAGGAGACAATTCACACCAGCGATCGATGGTTCTAATCTCGGGCCCAAGTTTTTTAAAAACTTCGCTGCTGACGCATAAACAATATTTCTGTAGTGTGAATGCCCCCCCCCCCCCCCCCCCCCCCCTCAGGTCACAGGATGACTTGAACGCCAGTAAAGAGGTCAAAGGTGCTTTGGCCTCATGGATGGTTTCAGCATTAACCTTTAGCAGATAGAGCTCCGTACAGAACGGACGTCTCACCTCCTTCATGGAATGTGTCCCCCAGTCTGGAATTGCAATCACGGAATAGTTCCAGTGTCTTAATTGATTGGAATGAAGTAATCTATCCCCTTGTAACAAAGTGTGTAATATATGCAAATGACTCACTTTGTTGGCTAATTTGTTTTAATTCATGTATTCACTGCAGCTGCTTGAATGTATACGGCAAAGCAGCTTCCTCCGTTTCCGACGAGGACGGCATTAATTCGCCGATTTTAACTTAATAAGAGGGAAGGGAAGGAGAATTGATTGAATTCTCTGACAGCGACGGTCGACACGTGAAGCATGAAGGCCTCTCTGCACTTTGCAAAACTTAAGTTTTCGTTGGCAGCTCCCACAGCTTGGTCCATTTTGCGTTAAATCTCTCCCTGGAATTATCAGACTATCTAAACTCCAGATCTGTCAGTAAAGAAAAACGACTCCCCAGTATCCATCGGGAGATTCAGAGGTTCAGTTACCTCCAGATATGGTCACGTTAGAGCGCTGCAGAGTTTTAATGTGGATAAGATTGACTTTAGATAGGTGATACTGTCTGAGCGGCTAGCTCTGTGTTTGGCGCTTCAGTCCGGCCACCGGCTTCCCTCCGGTGTTGGATCTCTGGCGTCTTACTGCTGATCTGGCGCATACCAAAGGAACCCTTTCTCACCAAGGAAAGCGAGCGGCCGGGATTTGCACCCCCCACAAGACCTAATCCCCGGAACAACCTCAAAACAGACACCAGTGGGACCTGCTGCCGTTTTGCAGTTGCTGACTGGGGGGGGGGGGGGGGAATGAATGCACGGAGCACATCGATAGACTCAATGCTAACACGGGATGCATAGTCCAGGAGTGTGAGATCAACTCAGCTGCACATCGCATCAAAGACAACATTCATTTAGTGTATTTTTGCTTTTGGTCTTCTCCTACTTGGACGGTAACCTCTTTTTCCTTCTATAACTTACAACCCTAACTTTGTTTTTTTCTTAAAGACATTTTCATGACTTCGGTTCTCACGCAAACCTTCATGCAGCTGTTCACTATGTATCACTGATACCCCTAAAAAATACTTATATTACACACTCTCTCTCTCTCTCTCTCTTTCTCGCTCTCATAATTCCACATTTAGGGGAGGTAGGAGTCACACACATAAAAAAAAAAAAACACACAGTGCTCCACGTTCCCATGTACCCTTTGACCTCCTCACCCCGGCCTCTCAAGGATACGGTGAATTTGGGGCATCAAGAGCAAATCAGGGTGGGAGAGAGACAAGAAGAGAGAGCGCTGAGGAGACCCAACTCATCAATGAATGCAAAGAAATCTGTTCAAATTTTTTTTTTTTTGTCAAACTAGACAATTAACTCTCGCTTTTTGACAGTAGTTCTTTTTTTTTTTAGCTTTTCCTTTACAAGAAGTCTGAAAATAAGGAAAAAAATAAATATATGATGAAAGCATCTGTAGCTATGACAGAACATATTAGTTGTATAAAGGGCTAACCCTTTTAGCCACCATCAGCTCTTTAATCAATCTAGCAGAGTAAAGGGAAACCACATGTGTGACAGTAACAAGGAGGGAGCGGGCCTATCTGAGTCTCTGTTCATTTCTCCCCCCCCCCCCCCTCAGGTAATGGGCCTACTGAACCCAGCAGGAGTACCACATCAGTCCCAGAGCGACTTTGCCCTCTCGCCTCTGACCGGAGGCCTGGAGCCCAACGGTGGCATGGCCTCCAGCTGCCACGGCTCCCAGCGCCTGGAGGCTCTCCCGGGTCTCACCAGTATGCCCACCTTGCCCAGCAGCCAATCTTACTGCCCTCCTTCTTATACCTCTCCAGCCTACGCCATGGACCACCATCCACCCTACCAGTACGGACAGTACAGTCAGAGCAAGGTACGCTTGACAATCGCTCGTGTGTTGAAACCCATTTGGATTGGTTGGACCTCTCTGATTGAGCGAGCTTCTCGAATCGCCCCTGAAATTACTCGTAGATTAGAGTTTACATTACCATCATCAGAGATGCAGAAGGCACCCTGTCAAACACACACACACACACCCATATGATGAACCGGCCTATCAAACCCTCAGTGTGGCTCACCTATCCATGTAATGACCCCCCCCCCCCCTCCATGTAATGAGGATAGCCTCCGAATGAAAGAGAGCCGCTTTCCCCAAGCGTGTTTGACAGGAGGGAGCTTTGGGGGGGGGGCATGTATGTTGTTTGGACTGATCTGGGGTTCTGGGGTACATGACCACATGCTGACTGGCCCATCAGTGGCAACATCTTGATGCCATTAATTTATCCGGGGCCCGGGAGAGACCCACATGTAGCTAAAGGGGGGTTTGGTTAAACGTGCGTACATCTACGTGTATCTGTGCGAGTGTGTAAAAGGAGGCTCGTCAACAGGGGGAGATTATGACCCCTGGCAGGTCAGGATTAGAACCATGTGTCCCCACTTGGGTCCAGATTAAAGTTGTTATTGATTAGTGGAGCAGATCCAGGAGACGCAGGATCAGGCTCAGTCCTGGGCTCCTTTTCTGTTGAAAGCATGTCGAAGGAGATTCTCAAAGCTCTTCACCTGTTTTTTGGAGTTTTATTATTTAACCCAGCTCCCCCCAATTTCCACTCTCACCTGCTCTTGTCTGGTCTTAAACACCCCTCCACCACCCTTTTCTCATTTAACCTCCCATTTTACACCTTTTCTGCACCGCCGACCCGTCAGAGGATTTTAAGCGGTTACAGCTGAAATGTCCTTAACTCTACCTCTGCCTTACCCTGCTCTCCTCAGGTGCCTTTCATTATATGAAGTCTCCAACACGGCCGGAACGGGAGGCTTCCCAGCCAGCCTGATATTCATTCCCCCCCCACCCCCGAGGACAGTTTGGGTGGGTGAAGGGGGTTGAGGTTCCTTTAGCAACAGGAACTGGCTGAGAAGGAGGTGTAGTGATGGCGACGGAGGAGGCCGATTGGAATAATTGGGACCAAAGGCACAGCCTCTCCTGTTACTCTGCGTGGGCGAACGTCGGGAAGCAAAAAACACGAAAGACTATTTTTTAAAGAGACAGCGATTCAAGTTGATCCGGAATCAGTGAGCCTCTCAGCGCTTTGTCTTCATTGCCACGTCTTAGGATAACAATATTTACAGTGTAACAGACATCGGGAGGGGGGGGGGGGAACGACATGCGGCTACACCAGGAGAACGAGCAGAAACGCATTGATTGGCACGTGGTGGAGTCCCAACTGCAACCCAAAGAAAGTGCAATACATTCATACCTCATGTGATTTAAATGATCCCCCCCCCCCCCCGGATTTTAAACAAGCTCTCTTTCTTATGTCATTAATGTCGGGTTGCAGGCGTTGCTCAATCAGTGGAAATCATCAAGTTTAACAAGCAGTGAGCTTTTCACAAAGCCAAAAAGTCCTCTTCCGGTGAAATATTCCGCCTGACAGTTTTCCCTGGTGAAATATTCCGCCTGACAGTTCTTCCCTGTGTGTGTTGAAGTTGGAAACATTAGATCCATTTCTTATTTATTTAGTGTTGTCCAGTGTCGTTGGAGGGTTTCGTCTCCTATGTGCTTAAACCAGTCTTACACAATGTTCATATATGTGGGATTTTTTTTTTTTTTTTGTAAAAGAAATTCATTTACATTGCTGTTAAATGTTTTTTTTGTTGTAATGTGTACCATACAGCACTATTTACTATTTATAATAAAGTGTATTAAAAATGCACAGAAGCTGCAGCTGCCGCCGTGTAAACTGAAGTCGTGATTTTTAGATCATAATTGTTCAATTTAATCTGACGTTTGGGCAACAATTCAACACATTTCAGCCCCTTGGATTTCATTTTAAACTTTAATGTTAGAAAATTACAAATTTGCAATCATGTCAAGTTAAAATTTCTGTGAGTCATTCTCTCTTTTTTCCTGGAACACTAAATCTATAAATATATCTCACTTCATAAACATTCCTTTTGGACACATTCCTGCTCCCTATTGTTTCCTCCACAGCCCTTAATGACTAAAGCAGAGCTGCTATAAATTATGGGAGCACAGTGCCCCCCCCCCCCAGTAACACCCAGACATCACTCACTGACATGGCAACGCTGAATTCTGATGGTTACGTGTGTTAGCAGACGCCTATTTTTTTTTAGGGATCAGGTGTGCAGCTGTCTATATCATTCATATGTGAATAAAGAAAACATGCATAGAAAAAAACCCCAAAAGTATTCGTTGAACGTGTTTTAAATCTGAAATGTTATCGTGTCCGTTTTTCAGTCCATCAAGGCAGCGTCCCATTTCTCTGTTTGCTCGCCACAAACATTTTGAACAAGTGCTCCCCACTTGTGAGACACAATGAGCGAAAGAGCCAAATGGGCTGCTCCGGAGCAGAAGGTCAGTCAAGCAGCGACACTCTGGAGACAACTTAACCTTTGACCCCAGCACTCTTTTGAAATGAGGGGAACACTTGACTGGATCTGACAACTATCCAAGTATATCTGTCTGCAGCTTTAAAATGAAAGGGGGGGGGGGGGGGGGGGGACAGAGCAGAAAGAAGGGACTTGCTGCAAATAAAAAAATCCAGCTATAGGAATGTTTTTTTAAATATAATATTGTGTATAAATCATTCAGAGGTCTTTATAGTTGCCCGCTTGGAATATTTCGGTGGCTCCCAGTGAGACAGCACGGGTGTGTGCTGTATATCTCCCACCTTATCAAGCCCTCTGAAGTGTGAGTGGACGAGGCACAGCATGCCTTTCCTAAAGCGGTGACTCTGCCCGACTCTCACACTTTCCATCCGGGGTGCTTTGGCAGTGGCCGTTTTGCTCTCTGATGCCTTTTGGTCCATTGGACTACCATCCATATCCTTTGCTTTAGTCCATCTTCCCATTTAAATTCAGGCATGGCACACATGAACCGGACCCTCCTGCTTCTCCTCCTGTCCAAATGCCAGCAGATTCTGGAGGACGCCGGCGGCGACGGACGGCAAATCAACGTCTCCGGCAGCACAGTGAGCCCTCTGTCCAGCGCCAGCACGCCGGCCACCGTCTCCAGCTCCAGGCAGACTTACAACAACGCTTACTTTTACATCCTGTTTGTCATGGTCTTCTACTCCTTCTTGGCCATGACGCTTTTCAAGTGCATAGGCAGCGACGAGGAGAAGAGGGAGCCTTACGAGGAGTTCATAGGTGGCGGACAGCGGTCGACACAAAAGTTCAACACTGGCCACATGGTGGAGAGGTTTGACTTTGAAGAGGAGAGCAGCCTGTGAGGAGGGGGGATGGGGGGGGGGGGGTTGGCAGTCAATAAGCCAGAAAAACTTCAGCACCGAGTCGTCAGGCATGACCTGCTAGTGACTTTTTCCAAAACCTGCAGTAAGTCCCCCCCCCCCTCTCTCCCCCTTCCGTCTGACAATCAGAAATCTCACGCAAGCTGGCAGGAGGAGAGGAGGAGAAGGAGGAGGAGGAGGAGACGGCCGCCTCTGATGATCTGAGAGGAGGGTGGAAACATGGAGAAGCGTGGGTCAATGGTAGGCCGGAATCTCCTCCTGTGAGGCCCAATCAGGATCAATAACACAGCGGCTTTCAACAAGCACACGCCACAGGGAAGCAGGGATACCTCCCCGGAGTGATGGTGTTGGACAGCCTGGACAGTGTGTGTGTGTGTGTGAGGGAGAGAGAGAGAGAGAGAGTATTGACCTGCTATTGGATTTTCCATTCACTGAATTAAAATAACTGGATGCTCTGAGCAAATTAAACACGTTTTTTTGAGTGAATTCCAGGTGCAGATATCTCTGTTTAAACCTGCTGTTAAAAATCTAATATATGATGTCATTTCCACGCATGTCTTCTTTCAGAATCAACTGCTACTAACTTTATCAACAAAAAAAAAAATCCCATTTTATGAAATGTATGCATGCATGCCAATAATGTTTCTAATTTAAATAAAATGTTGTTCCACTGGCTAATCGAGTCTAATTAGACCCATGCAATAGTCGGGGTCGGGGACATTCTTTACGTTGTAACTGATCTTCAGAGACTCGACTGGGCAGCTACAGGGCGGCTTCGACCTCACCACGACCCCGTGTGATCTAAGTTTACAAAGCCAAACATGAACCCGAGACTGTAGAATTAACTTCAATTGCAGCGTTTCAGGGGAGCGTTCACCTTTTGCAGGACTTCTTCAGATTAGCAGACTGGAAGCGACCAGAGGCCAGAGATGAAGGCAAACATGTACTGAGGAAAGAGAAGAAAGTCTTCCCCGTGTTTTTTTTTTTTTTGCATGATGGCCTTCTGTGCATTTAAACTCCAGGGTCAGAGGTGGACTGGACCGACAACACGGGCCTAATCTAAACTATCCTCCTGAAGAGGCCATACGTGGATCCGCTTCCGCTAAATAAATTCATTTTTTCTCATTCACCACCCTTCAAGTATTATTTATGCGACCAAAGAGAACACTGCCTCTTTGTTCCCCGTGAGCCAAACATTTGGACTTCCTGTCAGGAAGAACAGGATCAGTAAACATGAAGCTTTAAGAAACGTTGTTGCATCGCCAAGATGCTTGTTTTAAAAAAAGAAAACTCAAACCCAAAGCGAATGTGTGATTTAGCCACTGAAAACATTCTACTTAATTACATCGAACATTGTGGATCGAGTCTCAAAAAAAAAAACTATCTGACAGAAAGATGATACAGAAATGTGACTGCTTGTGTTTTTAGTATAAATAATGTGACAACATCCAACTGTCACTCATGACAACCCCACATTTGTGCTGCTGCACTGTTTGTTGTGTTCATCCTCAGCTGCTGAGCTCCACACACACACACACACACACACACACAGACTCCCACGGCGTCCTTGCAGAGGAAGCGGTGTAAACACGTGGACTCTCCAGTGGAGCTCCACGCGATGCTCCGGGGCGGCCAGACCGACGCTCAACTTGGATGGAGTCTCGTGGTTTCACATGCAGGAGCGCAGCAGAAGAGAAACCGTGAGGATGTGCTGCCATCTGCTGGCGAAGATGTGACAAGTCATCTGACCGACACTAACACACTTTATATCTGAAAGCAAATCTCAAAGTGCACAATAGTATAAAAATAAATAACATAAAATCAAGCAATTACAATGGCGTCTATTAGGTGCGTAAAAACATGTGAACCTCATCATTAGCTGGAGCAGCCAGTCACCGGCCACTCACTGACGCACAATGGAAAATAGCACAGAATGAATTTTTAAGTGCTTGTCATTTTCAATTGAGGTTAGGCTGATGCACAAGACCGTATCAGCTGTGCCTAATTACGCAAGAGCGCACCTTAGAGGGAACGTTGGTCCCATCTTTTACCAGCAAGGTGCACCAGAGATGAGGACTGACTCCAACAAGCGGTCTGTTCTCCAGTCATGCGTCATCTGGTTATGTTCTTGACGGCGTTTGTTGAGCAGGATTATGGAAAAAATGCTGGATGGATCTTGATGATGAACCTGAAGACGGGTCTTGTTCTAATTTAGATCATTAAATTTTGAGAGTGAAACCTCTGGATCTCCCCGCCATTTACTTGTAATGGAGGCTTTTAAAAATGCATTCAATTCACTCACCAAAAATCAGTAATGAAGGAGTCCGGTACGCACAATCATGCAAAATGTCTTCTGGATCCGATCGAGAATGAGGTCAGGAAAAAAAAAGCAACTTTGAAAACCCCACTTAAAGATTCAAAAGTCAGTCAAAAAAAAGTTTAATCCCAAAACCACATGATCCAATTTGTCATCATCTGTCATAGATTGCACCTCAACTCCTCCCTGCAAGGCAGAATTCAAATAGTCTGGCTGAAATCAGCAGCGTCATCTCTGAAAATGTTATCTGCACAGCAGCATCTGCTTTTCCTGAACACCTCCCTTCACGGATGTGACGGCATATAGCATATGAAAGATAGTGCCGTCACCGTAAAGCAATTAAAAACGGTCCCGTCAATCATTACAGCAGCCATCTGTGATCCCAGGACAAAGTTTGGGCGTCTTTATATTTTATTTATTGTGGTTTCCAACAAAATGCGAGTTTAAAGTGAGGCTGAAAGATGGTGTCTGGATTCTACCCATTTAACTGCAGTAGAGACGGCATTTTCTTCAGCCCAATTCCGCTAATCATGTGATAGAAACAGTCCTATTCAAAACTCTGCTCAGCAACTAAAGTCCTTTATTCGCAATGTTCTGTTACCTCACATTTCCAGTTTCCGATGCAAAAGAAGCAAGAATTTCTTAAATAAAGCAAAAGAAAAAAAAAGAGGAAATATTTACAAAATTCCAATACAAATAATAATAATCATCTAACGCACCTCTCTGCATCCGGACAACCATGTTTTTCTGTTGGAAAAGGAGACACTGCAGTTTACATCGTTACATCAGCAATTTAACATTTCTGAAAAAAAAGAAGTTATTATATATTTACAGAATGCTGCTGAAATAAAGTTCCACTTTTAAGTAGAAAAGGCTTTCGGATCTTTTTGTCTTAACTTTATATATACGTCATGAAGTCAATTTTCTGTAGCTTTCAAGTTTTAATGGTGATTGGGGGGGGGGGTCATAAGAGTCATCACAACAGGGCAGGTTTAAGTGTAGGAGCGGTAAGGGCGAAGAGGGTGGTCACTACTGGGGATGGAAGAGGATGGGCTCAAAGGAAGCATTAAGACCACCTAGTAGTCAAGGTCATGGGTCACCAACAGTCCTCTTGTTTTTTTGTACGCTTGGGATGGAAAATGGGAAGAGAGAACAGATGACCTCGGTGTTAAAAACACAATTAGCTCATGTACATTTGTCAACCAACATCCTGCACACTGTGCAATTTATGGAAACACACGTCAGTCGCGCCACACGCTCCGGCATGAGACAAAGGGATGCGCGATTGGACTGAACACAGAATGATGCCCCACGTATCCGAGGATGTTGGTTATCATCACGATTGGGGACCATTTTTTATTTCTTTTTTTAAAAGCAACCACATTGGTTTTGCATTATCGTCTCAGAAGCAGTCCTGATAAATCCGTTTTCAAGTTAGCGTGATGAGAACACTTGCTGTGGGTGAGTGAATATTTGGGGGGGGGGGGGCGCGCTTAGGGAGGAAGGGTGGAGAGAAGTGTTTGTTTTCCCGAGTCCATCTCTCAACAACAACAAAAAAGAAAATATAAGATTTATCCTCATTGAGGCATTATTGTAAGTCGATCCTGGCGGCCATATTGTTCATGACAATCGGCATCCCGGCCCCGCCCCCCCTTCTCAACAAAGGGTGGACAGCTTTCCGTTTCTTTAGTCCCGATCAGATTCCTCCTCAGCCTCACGGAGCCAGGTGAAGAAAGCGGTGACCGATTTCAGAGCGACACCTTTGCCCGTTTGCTCTGCAGGATCTTTGCTCGATTCCCATTTATAGAAGGCCCCCTCCTTGATGATTTCCTCGTCGTACAATGAGTCAAAAAACATCCGGAGCAGGTCTGCAGAGAGAGAGAGAGAGAGAGAGAGAGAGAGAGAGAGAGAGAGAGAGAGAGAGAGAGAGGGGTCAGGTACTGCTGAGAACTGTTCGTGAAGACTGACTGTTCTAAAATATCCCATTAAGTATCCTTTATTAAGTGGGAAGTTCTTTTATTTTCAAACACGTTAAATTTGTACAGTTATGACGCTGCCACAAACGGACGTCTTAATCATGGCCATAATTTGCCATTGAATCGATAAACCTAAAGGCTCAGAACTAGCATTGGTTATGTCTGCAGTACTTCTCGAATAACGCGGGTACATCAAGAACAGGATACTACTCACTGGCCGGCTGCTCCATGTGAGCCATCAGAGCTTGGACGGCGTAAAGGGCCTGAAGCTCCTTGTGCTCATCGCTCAAGTATTTCTGCAGCAGACTGGCCCGGAGACTGATCTGCTGTCCGTCCACGCAGTACAGATTATCACCTGAAACGGGACGAACGGGAAAGCAGGCAGAACCTTTTTACGTGCCGTGACACGGATTTGTCCACAAAAAAAATCAAGCCACATATATATATATATAATGTGTGGAGCAACTAGTGATGAAACGTTCCCCTCCTCCATGTGCACAGAATCTATCCTCCTGCTGCGAGGTGATGGTCAAACAACACGAGACGTTCCCACTTGGCCTGACTTTTAGCCCTACTTACAAATAATGGCCGACTGGCACACGGAAGTCATCGCCACCCGAACGAACTGGTTGGAAGCGGTTTGTTCCTCGTCCAAGTTAGCCTGAGAACGACAAAAAAAAAAAGGTTGGGGACTAAACGGCAGGTTTTTTTTAATATTGCCGGTAATAATTAACAGAATACTTCCTGTCTGAAGAAATCACAACAAAAACAAAATGACGAGCGCCGTCTCACACACACACACACACCTCAATCCAGTCGATGAGACGCTGGTTGTCGGCTTTGTCCTGCAGGAGTCGCTCCAGGTGTTTGCTGATCTGTTCTCCAGTGAGGACCTTCTTCTTGTCAGCTACCTTTGACCCCGCCTCCTCTTCTAGGGTGTACTCCACTTTCTACAACCACAGAACAAAGACAAACCGTAAGAGATCAAACCTGCTTAGATTGCTCCTGCTTGACATTCGCGTACTTCACACACACCTCGTCACCAACAAACTTGCTGACATCTTGATCCTCGGCCAAGAATTCTCTCCAGTTCAGGCCAGCCTCCGCCCACATGGCTCCGACCTTCTCAGACGTCTGAGGAAAAAACGAGTTTAGAATGTCAAAAGGACTTTATTATCCTGCTTTCAGTACGGACACGTATAATCCAGGGATTAATAATCGGACACATACCATTCCTTTGCAAAGCAGATGGAGGATGTGTACCAGCAGCGTGCCAGCCCGCCCCTGAGGCACCAGAGGCTTCGAGATCTCCCTGAAGTAAAAAAAAAAAAAAAAGTTACGCAACGTTATTTGTTGGTGTTGCTCCTCTGAGGTTCAGAGGGCATACGTGAGTGAAGTAATCAGCCTGCTGGTGATAAAGACTGTGATAAAGAATAGAGAGAGACACTGTAGTTAGCTGCGTTTACTTCACAGAACAGGATATAGTTCTTCCTTTTACAAACAACAACAACAGTAATAGATTATTAAAATACTTTTTTTTATATTTTGAACAATAACCCCATGACATATTATTTAATATCCTTACATTCACTAAATCCCATACACTCGACCGTTAGCTTAGCAGGTTAGCTTGAAACACCATTCACATTTTACTTCAAAAACCTCGTACAAACTCCGTTTTACTTCTACTCACACACGACAATATCACCTTAAACACCTTCGAACTCTGATTATATACTTTAAAATGGTGACTTTTAAGTGTTTACCAACCTGTGATAAAGAATAGAGAGACACTGTAGTTAGCTGCGTTTACTTCACAGAACAGGATATAGTTCTTCTTCTACAGGTGCCTTCACTACTCTCTACCAGTGCGCGCTATGCGCCATCTACTGGACGGCGTAGGAATTACATGCAACTCCAAAGAGCTTGTATGGGAACCAAATGAATTAATACGTGAAAATAACGCTATTCACAGAAAATAAAATTGTAGGGTTGTCTGTTTTTAATAAATCTTATCAAATAATATTTTAACCCATGCCTTGCTATTTCCAAGCCTCTACAGAGGCATTAAAGCGTCTTCTAGTTCCTGTAATCAACGCGGAGGCGTTTGATTACAGTAAAGTTATTAAGTATTAAATGTGCTTATGGGCCCTACTCCTTGCAGCGTGGAACCAACAACCAACCAATGCGTAGCTCACCTGAAGAGCTGCCCTATGGGGATCCCCCCCTCGTGAAGCATGGGGGTAATGATCTCGGCGAGGTACAGCCAGATGTGAGGTATATCTATGGATGTGTCTTCTGCGGCTTCCAGGATCTCTTCTAGCCTGCGCCCCCCCCCCCAAAAAAAACAGCTTTTAGTCTCATTGAAAAATGTGCACTTCTTGATTTCCTCACATCAGTCGGTCAACTGTAAAGAAAGCTGACCCCCCCCCCCCCCCCCCCCCCCCTCATAAACGCTCACCCTTTGTAGTACTGCTGTGGCGGCAGCATCGTTTCCTTTACAAGATGTTGCAGCAGCAGACCGATCTGCTCTCTGGCGACAGTGCTGCGCTCCAGCGTCGACTCTACGGCGCTCCGTACAAACAGGTAGAGCAACGAGGCACTGTCGAGTTCTACCACGCATTCCGTCGCCTCCTAAAAACAGTCAGAGGGGGGGAGGACGGCAGCCGTTAGAGCGGATTCAGAAGAAGCGTGCTTTGACGTGTGCGTCTCCCGGTTCACACCTTCAAGTCTTTGATGTGGAGATACTCTTCAATGATGGCATTCGATTTCTTTTCTACCTGCTCTTCGGTCAATGCAGATTTCGGCAGAGGAGGAGTAGTGGTAGTAGGAGGAGGAAGAGGAGGAGTGTCCCCGCGCTTAACTGAAGAAAAGAAAAAATAAATAAGAAAATTAAGTCCAAGCCCCCTTTCGGCGGTTTCTCTCAGGACATGTAGAATGTCTTCATTCAGGTTATTCAAGAGCATCATATCCCAGAATGCATGTGTTGTAGCTGTAACATTAGCATATCCAGATGTTCTGAGATGTTCACCTGACAGATCTGCGTTTGGACCCCTGTCCCGACTTCCTCTGTCTCTGCTTCCCCGGTCGTCAATCATGCTGGAAACGCGTCGCACAGGTTCGGTCGAGGCCCGGCCGCCTTCGCCATCTCTCACTCGCTCCACCGACTCTCTGCTGAAGCTTCTTTTGCTGGCTGGATAGTTCCGGCCGCTCCCGTCATCGCGGCCCTGCCGTCCCTCGCTGCGATCGAGCCGCTCTCTGTCGCGATTCGCCCGGTCCCTGTCGCCGCCACGCTCGCGACTGGAGCTCGACCTGGAAGGCGTGAAGCGAGACAGAGATTCAGAATTGTCACAGTACGCGTTTATTCGATGGGTCTAGACGCCAGATTTTCCTCGGCGAGTCGACGTCTGCAGCGGCGTAATACCTCAGAGGAATCCTGCGATCGGAGTCTGTTGATGACAACGAAGAACCGGACTGCTGCAGGGCCGAGAAGCGGTTGAGTGTGCTGGTTGTAGGGCGTCCGGCATCTAGAAAATGGGAGAGATCAACGCTCCAATGAAGGGCAGCTTTGAGAGCACACTTCCCATCCACGACCGATAGTATGTGATCGACACTCCTAAGGGTCGGCAGTTTATTGCAACTCAAAATATGGTTGGATGTTACAAGTCCTGTAACCTTAAATTATGGTTACAGGACTGTGAGCTTGATTTTTTAAGAAGCTTGCTGGAATTAAAGGGAACCACTTAGCCTCTGTGGAGGTATACCATTATAAAATCTATGATTTTATATTTTTAAATCATCCCCGTCTCATTTCATTGTTAAAGGAGAACTCAGACTTTTTTAACATACCCTTTAGACTAAAGTCTAAAGTTATTTGAACCCGAACATCGTTTTGAGGAGGCGTCGTACCTGGCTCACCGGTTGCTGGTTTCGCTCCCGTTCCTCCACTGCTTCCTTTGCCCCAGCTTCCCCACATGCCCTTCCCACCTGGAGCCAACAGTTGATTGCTGAAATCCAGAGCGCCAGGCTAAAGGGAAACGCAGAAGGTACATTTGCACACAAATTAAATCAACATTTTAAGCGTGACGTTGGGGACTACACTTATTACTGCTCAATTCTGAAGTACACTCTTGTGTACCTTTGTGATCTTGCTCAGGCGAGTGGTGTCGATGGGTCTGTTCTTGGAAATGGGCACGGTGTTCCACCCTTCATCCTGCGGCTGGCTCGGCCTGCCACCCGCTGCGGAGTGAGGACCTCGGCCCCCCATGTTCCCGCCCATCCTGCCTCCGTCTTTCTTGGATATGAGCTGCTGGACTTTAACTTGCTCCCTGTGCTCTTCCATCTCCGCGTCCTTGTGGATCTGCTCGATGGTTTTGGGACCTTGGTCAGCTCGACGAGGCACCCAGTTGTTCTGTGGATCGCAGATGGGAGATGTGGGTTTTAAAGCAGTCTTAAGTCTACCATTAAATCTCATAATCACTAGGGACAACATATTTTAAAACAACTTCACCTTTTTAAGATCCAACACGTCTTGGAGCATGAAACGGATCCTGGATGAAGTCTTCTTCTCTTTGATGATTCTGTCCATCTGGTGGAAATACTGATCCATTCGAGGCTAACGGGGATACCAAAAAAAACAAAATCCGTTTTTATGAGTTAAGGCTTCTAAATACTGAGCACACATTAATAATTGAGAATGTTTTACGTGGAGTGTTCATGCTTTCTTACCTTGGCCCTTTCAAAGTCGAGGTCTTTTCCAATCGTGGAAAGCAGCCTGCAGAGACACTCCAAGGACTCCTCGTCATGATTCTTCAGTAGTTTCAAAATACAGTCGTGCATGATGGCCTCCGTCAACATCTTCAGCTTGAAGAGTTCCCCGATGAACCTAATGTTCCCCAGTGAGCAGCTGCGAGCCCTATTTCTGGACTCCTCCAGCTCTGCTGCAAGGCGCTCGCGCTCTTCTTCCTGAAGGCAGAGGGCAAGCGGGGGCGCGATAAAACAACTGAAACAAACAACAACCTAACCCTTTTTTTTTTCTATATCAAACAAACACATGAAAGGACTCTTACGTCTTTCGCAGTCTCCAACTCTTTTTGTTTCTTGTCAAATATTTCGTCATCAGCTTGGTCCTTTTCAAACTCTTTCTGGCATCGGTTGAGCAGAAGTTTGCGGAAGTTGACTTGAACTCCGGGCTTGTCTGGGATGGTGACTTTCAACTGAGGCAGAAAAAACAAAGTTATCTTTTAAAATATGCATTTTTCAATATGACAATAACAACGCCTGGGGCAGAAAGATAAATGACACCGGGGATTTTTATTTTATTATTATGCTCTGTCAGTTCCTCAATCCATCATAAACATTCAGTGGCACAGACACACGGCACAAAACAGAAACCATCATTGGAGCAAATTACAAAGAACTATTCAGACACAATCGCAGCACTTACCCCCAAAAGGCAGCGGCACATGTTGGCGTAGGCGACAGAGAAGCTGGGCTCCAAGATGGCCTTCTCAAAGATCAAATCGATGGCTCCTTTAAGCCTCTCCTCCGTGTCTATCGTCAGGTCGGTCACCTGCTTCATTAGCTCCTGAAACCTCTGAGGCGTGAGCTTGTTCAGGATACTGCGGAGACGCTTGAACAGCGCGAGAGTCTTGGCCTGCTCGGGATCGTCTTCCATTTCCGAGCCGCGGGTGACAGCGGACGCCTTCGTCGAGGGCTTCCACGCATTCTCAGCCTTGTTAAGCTGCACTTCATTGTTGAGAGACAAGCTGCTAATGATTCTCCTGGGCTCCTTCCTTGGACCTTGCAGGGAACGACGTGGCACGGGCAGCTAGTACAAGTAAAAAAATTAATGTATTTAATGAATAGCAAGCAAAACATGTCTTTGTCATAAACAAGCCAGGAAAAAAGACAGATTCACTCACCGGGCCTCGTGGCCCCCCCATTGATCTGCTCCCAAGGTTGCCCAAATACGAAGGAGTAAAATCGGGGCCGACATTCATCAGTCGAGACGGGTCAGGAGGTCGGAGTGGAGTTGTGTTTGGCTGAAAGTAAACAAAAGACAAATCATCTTACATTTCACTTGCGTTGGTCACAACAATAATGTACCGGCATGTGCTTTATGGGAAAGAAAAAAATAATGAGCTCAATGTCGGTGAAAATGAAAGGATCCGCACAAGTGCATGTCAGAGCTTCGTTTGCGAGGCTGTGAGCAAATTTCACTTTGCTCCTCAAATTCCGTGTTTCATTTTAGAACACGCAAAAAACAGTGCAGAAGTCTGAAGTTCCCCAATTATCATATATATCGAACCATCTCACGTGAATAATGTCAAACACCACCAACCTTTTCAAGGATCACTTCCCCAATTAAAGGCAGGCCTTCGGGTTTGATCAAGCCGATGCTGACAAACCGGCGGCTCAGGAGGAACTCCCTGTCATAATGCTTCTTCTGTCCGGGGTTACCTGCCTTTACTTTTTCTATAAGTGGTACAAGAGATGCATAAATGAGGATGATGACGCGTGAAGATGAAGGAAAATGGCAAAGGATGTTAGCCCAGGAGAATTTTTAACAGGATTTATATTTAAACCTTCTGGTCACATTAAAACGGGAACATCTGGACAGACGGACACAACTTACCGTCTTCGCACTGGGATTTCTGCTCGCTTGACTCGGACGTGGATTTTGGCTCGTCGAGTTCTGCATTCTGCTTCTCCTCTTTATCCTCCTGGGTCTCATCTGCCGCCTCGGCAGCAGGTTCAGCCGGAACAACGGGGGGAGGGTCGGCCTGAGTGGATGCGGGTTCAGAGGCAGGCTCGCCATCCTGCTCCTGCAACAAACGAGTACCATTTAACTCCGTTGCATCCGTCCTTCTTCCAACGCTTATCCTTAAGTGAAATGCTCAATATTCTCAATATGGATGAAACTCCAACAGGTGAAATACTTCCACCACCGTAACCCATAGTAACTATAAACTTCCATAATTACAGACACACACCTCCGTAAAGGCATCCAGGAGGTCTCCAATGGCCTCTTTCTTGTTGAACTCCTTCATCGTCTTCTTTTTTGGCACAAATGTGGCAGCTTCAAGAATAAAAAGCGGTGATAAGAACTTGTACGGACTTTGATAAGAATCGTGAAGGTAGGCAAGAATCCAACTCCACCCTAACCTTGCATAGTAGTAGATTCCTCTGTAGGGATGCGCGCAGTAGTGGGAGGGGCCTCCTCGCTGTTCTCCACCTCATCATCTTCTTCCTCTTCTTCTTCCTCTTCCTCTTCCTCTTGCTCTTCCTCTTGCTCTTCCTCTTGCTCTTCCTCCTCCTCTTCCTCCTCCTCTTCCTCCTCCTCTTCCTCCTCCTCTGCTACCCTTTCCTGTGCCGGTGCTGTCATTTTCACCACAGGTGTGGATTCCTGAGATTGAGAAGCGTCAGCGTTTTTCAGGGACGTAGTGTCTGGAAATGTCATGTCCTCAGAGAGCTCCTCGGCGTCGTGAGGAAGGCCGTTGGACAGAAGAGGCTCTGTAGTTTCAGCCGGTGCGGGATCGGATTCCGGCGTAGCGGTTGGGGAAATAGTCTTGATTTGAGGAGCAGCAGTTTCCTGTTCAGAGGCCGGCGGCGGAGATATTTCGTCTTCGACCTGCGTCGTCGCTTCTTCTTGCGAGACATCATCAAGTGTGGCTTCAACCTCAACTGCAGGCTCCAACTTAGCACAGGCCTGCTGCTCCTCCAGTTCCACATTCGGCCCTTCATCCGTGCTCTTTTGTTCCCCTTCTTGCGTCTCCTCAGGCGGAGCTGCCGGCGTTTCCTCCGTTTCGGCAGGCTCCTCTTGTGCTGCCGATGCTGGCGAGGGGCTGTCAGAAGCGTCTACCGTGTCGCTAACTTTAGCATCTTCCTGTTCCGCCTCAGCAGGAGGAGGAGTCAGCGCTGCCGTCGCTGCTTGAGGGAGGGGAGACGGCTGGTCCTCATTCAACAGGGCGAGCGTCGGAGAAGCACATGCAGGGGTGGCGAATTGTGCGTCGAACTCGGCAGGCGGTGTAATCTGGTCGTCCATTTCTTGTTGGGACTCCACCACAGACTCCATATCTGCGATGGCGGGAGGTGGTGGGGTTTCACCATCTTCCGTACTTTCATCTGGACATTGGAAAAACACGAAAGATCACAATTCAGAAACGGGACAATACAGAATCAACTGTCGAGTGAAATAAAGAAATCCACTCGCCTCCTTCAGCCACCGTAGAGACGGGCTGAATAACTTCTCCATTGGTCTGAACAGGACCTGCGTCTGCTATGGAGACCTGCAATCACAAAAGACCATCTTTTAACAGACGCACTGGAACTTTGAAGAACGTTTCTTTTTTTTTGCCAAATGTTTGACAATTTCCAATTTGAATCAAGACGGTATCAACGATAGATTCACCGCTGGAATTCCGAAAGCTGTTTCCTTGGATTTGTCTTGTTCACAGTTATTTGGTTCCTGCACTTTGAGAGTTACCATCGGGAATACAGGGAAACAATCCTGGTCTTTAGCTGCAAGCTAAACCATGCTAGTGATGGATCAATGCTAAAACCATTGACCGAAACCAAACCTCTCAAAGGCATTCTCACCTGTGGCGGGGTCGGTGTGGTGGAGGACCTCCCACTCGACATAATCTCTTCTGTGATGTCACGCCCTCCCTGGTTGGGGTCTCGTATTCTTATCTGGAACGAGCCAGTTTAGGCAGCGGTTAGCATTTGGCATATTTCCATTCATCCACCGCTCCTAGATTGTGAGCGCGACCACTGAAATGTCCCAGAATCACTTATGTTAAACAAACAAAACAATGACTTTATCTTGGACTCTTTGGAGTCATTGACAAAGGAGGGGGAGTCAATCAAGACCTTAAATAAACTTTTGTTGCGACACGCTACCTGTTTGCGTTCCCTCTTCGGCGGGGCTTGTGACTGTGCGGGTGGTTGCTGAGGCGGCGGGGCTGGTTGCTGTTGCTGGGCGGGGTTAATCATGACCGACGTGGGCTGGACAGACTGCGTGTACTGCGGTTGAGCTGGATAGTACGCTCCTGCTGCAAGGATCAACATTAAAACCAAAGAATAAATAAGGTGGGAAGCCAAGCAGAAGTCAAGTAACAACACGTAGCTTCACTCCGAAATAACCATGCAGCCGTGTTTCCCCGTAGTCACAGACCAAAATGAGTTGGTTTTTTTAAACTGCAAAGTTTTAGGTGCGATTTGTGGGTCACATAGACACACATCTGTGTTTACGTCATGCGAATGTTTTACAGTATCCATGCTGTGTGAGAGCAAAGCTGCGTTTCACTCTTTGCAACGCCGTGAAATAAAAAAAAAAAAAAAGGAGTCAAATAGGAAACGATACGGTTTCTAATCGTCACGCAAAGAATCACATCATGTGACGCAAAGAAACGCTTAACAGAGATGGGGATCTGTCTGACCAACATGCAAGCACGCACTACTCACCAGGGTAGCGCTGAGGGGTGAGAGGAGCACCATGGAGAGAGAGACGGCCGTTCTCTCGCCCACCCCCTCTCCCCCCACCACCCCGCCTCTCCCTCGTAGTAAGAGAGGGCTCTGAACCAACGCAGCAAACGAGAGGGAGTTAGGGACAGGAGAGGGGAAGGAAAGGAGAGAGAGAGGCAGATAGACACAGATGTAGTGCGAGTTAATGAGAGGACTCGGAGGAAGCAGGGTGTTAACAAGGTCCCATGAAATGAACGTCTTGCTTCAACGCCTCAGTTACACGCAGAATCTTCCTAACAAACTGGGAGGCGTAAGCTTCTGTTCACTGAACGCACCGATGGCAATGCCAGGGTAACGGTTTACATTCATCCAAGCCCTTCACATGCGCAGACAAATCTGCAGGACCCTCAAAGTCTTGTGTTTTTAATCCACACGCGTCCAAATGAAGAAAATGTTTGTCGAAAGAGCCATTTCATGGAACCTGTGAGGCAGCGTCGGGTGATTTCTGCAGATCGAGAGAACACAGACCAAAGCGGATTCAGGCCCGACGACATGCAACCGACGGCTCGCCGGATACAGCAGGGGTTCTATTCCAGAACGATATGAAGCACCAACCCGCCAAGCAAAAAGCACAACAGACCCGTCAATATCTGATGGCCAAAAAGCTCCATTTATGCGTCTGGACTAGGAATAGACGTTTCTACTTTAAATTTAACTTGGAATTCTGGGGGCAAATTCGTAAACCCCCCCCCCCCCCCGTACGTGGCAGCAGTGCTGTTTATAGATGAGCGATCAGTGTCCTATATGTGAGAAGAAACCAGGAAGAGACGGAAGCAACAGTGAAACTTTGAATGTCGTACAAATTCAGAAATCTCACAATCGTACAGAGAACGTTTGATGGGACTTCGGGGAGAAAGTCTCGCTGTCACCAGAGAAGACATTGGAGCTCATGGAGAGGCTGATATCATACCAGATCTTATTACACTGAACCCCCCCCCTCCAATTTATTCCTATAGTTGTAGTAGTTCACTGTTTATGGTAGTTCAAAACTGCTGTTTCTGGCGACGCCAGCCTCTGTTCAACGAACCAGTAACTCTAGAACAGGAAAAGGTATGAACACACGTTCTTTTCCTGATGAAAGAAGAGATTTTAGTCTTTTATTTGGTACTTTTGCTGTTTACATAGTCAAAGTACACAATATTCTATCAGACTTGAAATGTCAGTCAAAATGCTGGCCCTGAGGAGATGGCTGCACTGGAAATGATTGGCATTGTGCGAGTTAAAAACTACCGTAATTCCCGGTGTACAAGCCGCTACCTTTTTCCAATATTTTGAACCTTGCGGTTTATGCAACGATGCGGCAAATTTACGTATATTTTCCCACTTTCGTTACGAGCCGTGTTTCGTTAAAGCCTATTTATTTTCGTTACAAAATTAACGCCCGCCCGCCCGGAGGGAAAGCCCCGCTTGCGCGTAGCTGGGGAGATCCGCGAGAAGGGCCCGGCGCTCGTCCAGAGTCGCCGCCGCCGGACCGCCGTACCCGGTCCCCGCCGCCTGTCCGCCATCCGCTACGCGGCGTCGGACGCGCCGCGTAGCGGGGAAGGAACCCACCCCCTCGACCTCCCGGGCGTCCCCACCCCTGCCGCACCACGCTCCCGCGGACGGAGGATGAGGGGCACGGGGGCAAGGGGGACGGGGACACCCCGCCAGGCGGGCTCGCGCGCCGCGCAGCCTCCGACGGGCGGAGAGGGGACTGCTCCCCCAGCCGCGGCTCGAGCCCAGCCCCGCTTCGCACCCCAGCCCGACCGCCCCAGCCCTTAGAGCCAATCCTTATCCCGAAGTTACGGATCTGATTTGCCGACTTCCCTTGATCTAACATGCCAGACGCTGTTCACCTTGAAGACCTGCTGCGGATATCGTTACGAGCCGTGTTCCGTTAAATATCATTTGTCTTAATGCACTTGCGGCTTACGAATATGTGCGGCTTATTTTAGTACAAAATATTATTTATTTTTAATTCAGTGGGTGCGGCTTTTTCACAGGTGCGCATAATAGTTCAGCAATTACGGTAAAAGAAAACAAATTAATTTGTGCAGTCAGAATGTTTGTGGCAGTCAAACCCCCCCCCCCCCACACACACACGCACACACACACACACACACACACACACCAGGCAATAATGCGATAACTTCAGGAGTGAAAGTCACACAAAGATATTTGACAACTAGGAACATGCAACAGGACAACGTGGGGGCTCTGGGTTTGTTGCCGCTCTCCGTCAGTGATTGACAGCTCATTTTTGCTTCTTTATCCATGTCATCAGCGAGAGGACTCCTTGTTTTTCTTCATATGATAATCCTAAATGTTTATGGTTGCGCATGGTTGTTATTGGGGTGGGAAATAACACTTACCATAAGCAGGGTATTCAGCGGGGGTAGTTCCTGGATAGAAGCCCGCTGTGCCATTGTTCACAGGATACTGTTGGGTGGGGGTTATATATGGGGCCCGGTACTGTAGGAAGAGAAGAAAGCGTCAGGAACAACAACAACAACAACGCTTGTAGTTGTGACATTGGATTTAACATGTTTAAGCATTACTTTAACCATTTTACACCAAAACACAGGAAAAAAAAGATGCTCAACACATTTTATCACAGGTTTCATGATTTGTTTAATTCCTGTTTAACTGGGCTTCCTTATTTTAGTTGTTACGTCTAAAATACAGAATATTAGGCGTTAATAAAAACCCCGCTGGCCTCGCAACATCAAGGCTGCAAACTACGAACTAACTAAGTGTACAGGAGCAGGTACTACTTCTACCTGTTGGTGGCAACACAGATGCGGCCGAGTTGTTTCAAAAAATACCGTCTTATATTCAGGCAAGAGTTGCACTACGCATCTACATGGAGAGGTTTTCAGGTAATATGCAAATGATTTGTTACATAATGAGGATTTTTTTTATTTGAACTAACCTGTGCAGGTGGGATGAAGTAGCCCTGAGGAGTGCTAGCGAAAGACAGTTGTTGCTGGGAAATCACCATCATCTGGGAGTTGGCCTGATAGACGTGAGTGGGTCCGACAGGTCGTGGGCCACTATTCGTCTGTACTCTTGGAGCACTGGTGGGCATGGCTGTTCGGCTCTGATAGAAACTCTGGAAAACACACGAGAGAATGACTAAATTATTATTCAGAGCATCACAGCATGAGCAATTCGGACACTCAACTAGGGGCTAGCCCATGTGTTGTATCGCAGTATTTTTGGTTGTGTGTTGGTCCAGTCACAAAAACACATCTGGCCTCACCTGGGAGAAATGCATTCACATCAAATGTGCAGAGCAACCTAAGTTCTTTTGTTATACGGAGTTCAAGACAGTACTGAATATCATTTGTCCCTGGTACACTGATGGTTAGTCCAATTCAGGAGAGGTGGGAGGCATGAACAAAGAAGGAAGCCGTTACCTGCAGCGCTCTGTATCCCCCCTTCAGCCGCGCAACACAAGCAGAAAGCAAGAGAGGGTGTGAGATTAGGGTGAAAACGAGGACAAGCGATTACAAGGTGTAATGAGGAAGAATGAGAGGTAGCACTAAAACATCTAAGGAATAAACAACTCTACAAGGATGCAGACCGAAGTAGGCTCCCAGCCAGACACGGTTCAATATCAAAACTGTACAAACGACCAAACCAAAAATGAGGAACAACTTGGCCTCATGGCCGAAAGTTAATTCATCTGATAAACACGACACCATTCTCATTCTCCAACATTTGCAAATCAAGGCAATGCATGACACAAAGTAAACAGAGGAAATGTGAGCAACAGGAAAGTTAGTACCTGTTGGTGTAAAGTACGGGGGCCTGCACCAAACTGAGAGGACAGCAGAAGAGAGGAAAGGTCAAGAATGGCTTTTAAGGAGAAAGTCAGCAACAGGCTTTAACATACGAAGACTCAGCAAATGCCTTCAAAGCAGAAAAGCGGTGCAAAAACATTGGAGGGGTTTTTCCACGAAAGACAACGTACCGACTGATACATACACGGAGGGGCGGGGACAGAAATCATGCTGTGAACAATACCTGTCTCGGTTGTGGTGCAGAGTTCATTTGCGGAGGTGGGGGGGTGGCAAAAACAAGAGAAGGGAGCTGTCCGGGGCCGTAGGCCGCCTTCAGGTGACAATGGAGGAAAAATACACGTTACCAAACCAAATCCGTCAAAAACGACTTGGATTGTACAAGGTTTGCAGCTATAACCTGTGTCAATCCCGGGGATTGTGACGGGTTCGGGACAGAAGTGGGCCCCACTATAGGCTGAGGTGGTTTGTTCATTTCACGTACTGCAATGGTTGCTCATGCGGTGGCTTTGTGTCGCCAGCCCTTCTGATGATGAGAAGAAATACAAAAAAAGAACAAGCATGAGCCATAAAAATACTCAGGGAAGATGAAAAAGTGCAGCCATACAGGTTAGATATCAGGCAACACTCAATGAAGACACGAACCCTTCCTGAGGCAACATCTCAACCAACAGCGAGGGTGTGTCCTGTGGTTTCGCCTAAGATAACACCACCACCTCCCAAACATGCAGTTTTCCGAGCAATCAATGTTAATAACCTTTATAGATTACTTGTTCAAATGAAGCGGCAGTGGAGCTGAGAACAAAATGGTTCGAATGTTTCCAAGTTGGGTAAAATTGTAATCATTTTACTACAAAAGCAGACTTGAACTATGGAAAAACATTCCGATTGTGTGTTTTTAAGCGGGGGACTTGGCCAAACTCGTATCCGCCGACCACCAATGAATTCACTCACTGGATTTGAGTAGATTTAGGAAAATGGATACCTCGGGTCAAAGTTCATTTACTGTGTTAACAGTGGCTTCACACTAGCAATGCTAAATACGTGTCAATAATCCATTCAAATAAAACCTGGTTTCCCCTAATCATGTCTGCATTATATTTAAATTGTACTGTATAAAATAAAAACTCACAAGAAGCCACCGTCCTAAATGTTGCTATGCATCCTTTACACGGAACGTCAACGCATTTACAAAGCTACCATATGGTTAGTACGCCAAAGATGGTCAGTAATCTTATGATACTACTCCAGGTACGGCGAGTAATATTGGGAAAGTTTACTTTGACCCTTTACGGTTTAAGATCAGACTTGTTAGTAGAACGTTAGCGAGCAGCAGTCCCGGTCGAACCGTGTTAAACAGCTAGCCAAACGCCGGCTAACGTTACGTGTCCCCCCCCACCGGACGGGTTAAGTTACGCTACGTGGCCGAACGTGGGATTACTCACTTAACATTCACAATGTTCACTCGGAAAGTTTCATTGACGCAATATTCTTGATTAAAAGTCAAGAGCGAAAACAGGTCGATTGGAACACACTGATGATGTTACAGTCAAGACGTCCATGCTATATTGTTAGCCTTTAGCCTTTAGCCCAACCCCGTGCTACGTTGTGAAAGCTTATTTGATTATAGGCCGAGCACACTCTAAGAGCAAATAACACCGCAAACATAACATTTGGAGGAAACAAAGCAAATAATAATCAGCTTTTCAGTCAAATAGTGACATTTATACAAGGGAATTTTGCATTTAAGAAGCAGTGGAAATAATTTTAAACCATAACACAAGATTTGGAGCTAGCTAGCTTCAACTAATAACTTTAATATTACATCAATCAGAACTCAAGAAGTCTCAAAATTAACCAAGCAAAGTCCGTTCAAACACAGTTCAAATTACGTTATCTAAAATCCAGTTTGTTTTATCAGTTCATGGATTGATGGGGAGATTACCTGGCTCGCTCTCCTTCTGTTGACTGACAGACCACGGGGCCTGCACAACCAGCTAGCATTAGTTAGCCTGTGTGCCTTTGACAAATTTGAAGCTAAGCTCGGTTTAGCAAGAAGCAATAATGAAAATGTCAGACGGGAACAAGGCGAACAGACTCCCGTCCAAGTCTTCTGCTAAAGACGGTGTTGGTGTTGCAGTTCCAAATAATAAAAAAAAAAGTGTTGCCCTTCTTTTTTGTATTGACTTTTGTTGCTAGTTAGCTTACCGGCAGATGGGCTAACTGCTACAGCTGTCACTACGGTTTCAATCCCCGGTCATATAAACGTGACAGTGTTCAAAATTAAATAATATAATACTTCGGAACTAACTACTGGAAACTCCGATGCACCACAAAAGAGCCTCGGGACCGTAGGTCCATGATCAAGGCGTCGATGGTGATGGATTGCTGCGTAAGTATATACACAAGCTCCGCATCAGCAGGCTCTCAGGATGAGGCCATAACCCTAATGTTACCGTGTTCTGCGGAGCCGGCGCGCCTGCGAGTCGCATGGGTAACTTCCGGCAAAATTATTATTTGATTCCATTTCCTCGTGTCACATGATACGAAAGCTCCAATCAATTCATCGACTCATGTCATCTCAGGAATAAAAACGTAGAATTTGATGTTTAAAAAAATAAATAAAGAAACACACAAACACATAATGAATTTCAGTTAGAACTTACTATAGAATGCTGTGAAATTACTTCTGTTCGCTCTTTCGTCACTACCGGGAAAACTGGTTGATCGAATATGGCAAAAATGTTTTCTTCAAACCACTCTGCCAGAATTGCTAGAGTGGACGGCTTCTGTTTTAGTGCCCATCCTCAAGGGGACTATGATCGAAACCACAACCGCTAATCGAGGTAGCATGAGGAACCGCATCGACTGTTCGAACTTCCGGGTTGTGTACCAGCCTCTCGCGATATTGACCTGCTGACGTGCGTTTCTGACCCCCCCCAACGAGTTTTCTGTGAAAACGACATATTTCTTTTTTTTTTAAATTAATAACCTAAGAATAAATGAACTTACTTTGCTAGGTTGAAATTATGACGGAGTATTGGGGCCACACTAATATTTCTTTTTTTTTTTTTTTACATTACGAGAATAAAGTCGTAATATTACGATAATAACGTTGTAAGAAAGAGAGCCTGCAGCCGCTGCGCCGCTTTCGTCAAAATGAGTAATGTTGAGCATTTTGTGAATCTTTAGTTCGGTAAAGTTGGAAAGATATTCACAGAATCGGACTTCCGGCATTAATAGCTCATTGGTGATAGATACGTTGTCAAAAGTAGACAATGTGCTCCAAGCTCAGTTCTATCAAAAGTAGCTGTCTTTCAAACTGCAGAAAAAAACATGACAGTCTGTAAATTGCAAAACCGCTGCAATATATGTCAAAAGACACATTCATCAATTCCATTTTTGTTGATGTTGTCCTTTTCTGAAACTCAGAAGCAATAGGCACTTTTTCAACCTGTGTTTGACTCTGGAAGCCAGTTGAGAACATTGGATCTTTACAAACTGTGACAACAACAAAAAGCACTACTATATACTTTTCTGGGATATTAAAATTAAACCCTAAACATAACACTACTACAAAATAAAGGCATATCATTCCCACAAAAGTGTATTAAGTGGCTTTATTTGAACAGTAGGCATACGTCGTATAACATTCACTTTTTAACAAAGTAGGTGTCACAAAGGTGTCGACAGCATGATAAATGCTACATCAGGACATGATTGGACACGGAATGGTTGATCAGTCGCAGTTGTGATATGCATCCGCTTTATGAAAACAGCTTTTCAACAAATTTCAGGTGAAACCACAAGGCAATCAATTTGGCGTTCAAAATCACTGAGAGCCACACGAGGCGCCGGGTAATCCTCTAGTTTTTCCGCTGGCAGGAATGGAAACTGCAAGCTTTTTCCAACTCTGTAAGGAAAACAGACAAAATGAAATTAATCTTTCAACTTACTGCCTCATTATTAGCACACGGGGGTACAAACCTGGGGTGGTTTCACTGCACTCTCTGAGTGATTTGATGGCATTCATGTACTCTGGTCCCAAAAATTTGTCAAAGGACGTTCCAAGAGGAACCTCCTGGAGACACTTAGTGGAGTCCTTGAAGAGAAGATTCTTGCTCGTTTCTGACTGGAACATCTTCCAGTCACTCGTGTCACTACCAAACTTGATCTAAAGATTGAAAATAAAGATAAGATGTATGTTTTTTAATCATCTTTGTGAAGAAATTAACAGGTGTTTATTTGGAAATATTGCAAGTAAATAAAGTAAAACTTTAAATGATCATTTTATTTAATATAAATGGGAAATCATAAGGTATTGAATTGGAAAGAAATTCAGTAAATCCACATCCAAGGCCATTTACTGTTGATAAGTATAGGAGAGAACTTTAAACAAATTTCAAGCACAACAAATTGATCAGATAATATGCAGTCCAAATGCAATACTTTAATAATTCAACAAATTTGCTATCTGGAATGTTACAGATGTCTGGTTGACAATGCTACTACTATGCAATGACAATAAAGGCTTTCTATTCTATTCTAATGTGAGATAATAGCATCCTTCTGTCCTCCTGCATTGATCTTCTTGGTCAATGTTATGGATTATTTTGCCGTCACTAACCTGTTGGTCCAGGAGAACGTTGACAACCTTGTCACGGATATCTGGACGAGTCACCACAGCATGTGCCGGAACCACAGCCAGGTGGCAAGAGGCGTATTCGCTGACTTCCACTGGTGCCTTATTAGGGCAGATGAGCTCGTAGTCGGCAGTATTCGCACCACTAGCCCATGGTGGACCATTACCTTTTACGACAAGATGTGGTGTGGAAGAAGGTTAGTTTTGCAGGACACATGGCTGAAATGAAAGCAGGTCGGTTTTGGTCTCTCACCACCACTGTTTTCTTGAACGGTTGTGTGTTTGATGAAGGCAACATCACCGGCATCTTCAAGCAGACATCTGTAACAACACATAAATTGGGTTTTATTATCTGATTTTTCCTGAATTGTTTAAAAAGAAAATTGGGGGGGAATTATACTGATGCTACCATCATGTCAGTATATTTATAGAGTTGCGGTTCGGAGGATGGTTATCTTAGCTTGGCTATGAAAACAATGGGACAAGTTGGCGGTGTCAAAATGTATCTACATTTTCTAATTCTGAGCTAATCAAGGATAACAACTATTTTTCAAGCGTCAAACAGTCAAGAGATCGGCTTCGGCCTACTTTTTTAATTTCTCAGAAAACAAGCAAATGTATCTGCTTCCCAACCCCTCAAACAAGTTCTGATTTTATGGATAGAATACTTTGCAGTGTACGTTGCTCCTTACCTAAAGGCGCCGGCATAGCCGTAGTACCGCTCTTCAGCGCTGGCTTTGCACTTGGCCTCATCTCCCACAGATTTGTCACTGCCCACACACTGTTTACAGAACGTGGAGTCGGGGCTTGCTCCAGGGGCACAACCGCTGCTGAAGAAGCTGCCTGTGGAGCAGGAAGAGAAACGGTCAGCATGACGTGCTGGAATCACATTCAGGTGTAGAGAGGGCAGTCGCATCTCCTGGAGACGGGCATGTCTTCAAGGCCAGGAAATGTCAAGGTGTTCAAAAGCACAGAAGTTGTGAATGCTAGAAATACAAAGCTCTAGAAAAGCACTTTGACCCAGTTGTTTCAAGATTGTGGTTTTTATATCAGCATTATATTATTTCATCTGAAAGGAAGAGTCTCATAACATTTCTTCCAAACATTTCCTTCACCCTTTCTCCCTCAGCATTGACAGCTCCTCAACTTTAAATCATCTATTTTGCAGTTGTAATCAGCGCTATATAAATCAATTAATATGTGAACACGAACTGTATTTATAAGCGATGCAGACAGTCTCTTACTGAAATTGCAGTGTTGAAGCTCTTCATGGATTATGCCCATGGGCACGTTCCAGCCAGCCGTTCTGCCGATTCCTGTGTGACAAGACTTCTTTCCTCTCAGCTTCTCCCAAGTCAACTTTGAGCTCTTCTTCACCACAGCGACGGCATAATAAGAGGATGCTGACTCTGCGAGGGTCGTAGTGCAGAAAGCAGAGGCAGATGAATCAGAAGAACAATGTAGTTTAGTACTTTACACGATGGTATTTTTCCCCCCCTCAGAAAGCATACATCTCTACATATTATAATAGATTAATAGTCAATAATTATGTTTACATGGGTCTGATGCTTCTTATAATATCTAAATTCAGAGCTCCAGCTCCACAGTCTACAAATAATTAAACAATCAACTTATTACAAAGTATTAATATCAACAAATTCATTTAATATTTAATTTAATTTATAACAAAAAAAATGCAGCCATATTTATTACCTCCAGAATTGCCGCATTTCCCTGAGAAGAGACACAGAAATGGATAAATATTACTCATATAGGAAAGGAGAAAGGATGAACAGGATTGTACGATCTCTGCACTGACTGCCATACCTTTATCATACTGCTCCACCAAAGCAGGAACAAGACCACACTTGCCGGCTGTGTACACCTGTCCTCCATCAACTGCAACTGCGTCGGCGTCTTTTCGCTACAGGATGACATAAACAGCAGAAAATCAGACTTAAATACCCCGAAATGGAGCAAAGAAAAATTCCATGTTTTCATACGAGTGTTTCACCATAATTTTTCCCAGACATCCCTCAAACGTGGAGGCAGTCTGGCATTCAACGGCAGGGGCTCCATTGATAGCGCTGAAAATGCTCCACTCATCACATTTTGTTTTCTCATCGCTACCAACAGCGCACCATTTAATGGCAGGAGAAGCAGAGGCTGGGTTTCGCTCTGGAAAGTGCAGGAAAACATAAGCCACAAGCCAGAGCCTTCCATCTCAACATAACTGTTTATGCAGTGGTTTGAATGCTAAATATGTTTTAAATTATTTTTGACAGTACCTCTCTTGAGGGAATGGATAATGCTGACGTACTCAGCACCCAGATACAGGAAGGTATTCATGCTTGAAGGCAGCCGCACCAGCTTCGTTGTTGAGTCCTTGAATATTAGATTTTTGGCAGGTTCATAGCCAACAGAGGAGAAGAGTTGAGATTCCTAAAAAAAAAAGGCAAGAAGGAAGCAGATGTTCTTAAGTAAGTACTTGTTACACATACTGCCACAGGTTTGTGTATTAGCTTCTATATACCTGCACTGAGGTGAGGCTTGTCCAGATTAAATCAGCCAGCGCTTGGTCCTTGCGTGTGACAACAGCATGTGCGGGCACTTTGGCCAGGTGGCACCTTTCATAGTCGTCGATAGCGGCCCTTGTGTTATCCTTGCACAGCAGCTCATAGTCGGATTTCTCATTCTCTGAAAGTGTCATAAAGTGTTTTAAATATTTTCTCTATCAATTGATTCGACCATCGCGTTTGGCTTTTAGTGCAGCAAAGGAGTATTCTATTTCTATCACAGCCGACGATGCTATTTATGACAACGATAACCATGAGTCTACGAGAAAATGGATTAGCTGGACAACCCAGAGTGAAGTTATCTTTTGTAATCAATAACAGTGCACTCCACATTCACATGGCAAAATCACACGAAAGAAAAAATAATGAAAAAGGCACTTTTGAGCAAAGGACTCCTCAACAGTTACAATTTGATCAGTCTGCAACAAACAACTTGATTTTGAAAGGGACAAACAAGATTACAAGCCTCTCCAGCGTTCTGTTTCTTTTTCTGATGTGTAACTGCATGTAAATGATGAGGAGGAGACAATGCAGAATTTTTTCAAATCGTGACAATGCCTGACAACATTAATGTTGTTTTATTGTTAATAATAATTTAAAAAGAAAACTCTTGTGTACATTGTAAGAATAAAAAAAGCTAAATGGAAAAGAGCAAAGATAAAAGAATTTTCCCTGAGACTGATTAAAAAAATGAAGATGATTGCATTTTAGGGTTTCATTTTTACATTTGGGAAAACTTGACTAGTTTATTTGGCTGACTTGACTGTGAGTCCATAATTCAAACGGGTATTACCGGTAGATAAAGTGACAGTGAGATACTGACCAGGTACAGTGAGATGCTTCACAAAAGCAACTTGTCCAACGCCGTCTTTTAGACACCTGTTTGTTACACAAAACCACATTTGCATCACTACAATTACTTTATCAGGAGCAGAGTGCAAAAGCAGGTTTAAGAAAACATCAAATGAAATCACACGATGACATATCATCACATCACAGAGCAGTCAAAGTCGTGGTAGAACTATTAAGGGTCAAATAAGGACCAGCACTGACTGGAAGGCTCCACTGTAGTCATAGTAAGTCTCCGCTTGGGATCTGGAGCAATCATCTTTGCATAGCTGACAGAGTTTGCTGCCCCTTTCTGCCCCAGGGGCACAGCTGGCCAAGAAGTAGTTTTGCACCGCTGTAAAACAAAGCATTTTATTACATATTTTAATGTTTAATTCCAGGGCTATAGTAGCTGCAGTTCTGGCATCTAACATTTAACAACATTATAAGCACCCGTTTCACACTGGCATGAATGTTATATTCATGTTGCACAACTCACCTTCGCTCACAGGGCTGTCCTCAGTGCCTGACCATTCCAACAAACCCAAGCTTAGCAGGGTTCCAACGGGTATGTTCCAGCCTGCAGATTTCCCCAAACCGGTGTGACAGGATTTCTTGCCCTTGAGATCTCTGATGTTGAAGTTGCTGTTCTTCTTCACCACAGCAACAGCATAGTAACAGGTCTCGGAGGCTGGATGCATGCAGAACAATCGTGAGTGTAAAGTTCAAGGGTCTTCACTCACACAACTGACTGGTAATACTTACAGGGGCCGTAGTCCTCGGCGATAATGGGTTGCAGGTCGTAGTTTTTCAGTCCAGCAAGGTAGATGTCCCCGCCATCCAAAGTGATGGCATCTGCTTCACCAGCCTAAAGAAACGGCAACCAGCAGCATGATGCGATCGCACCAACAACATACATGCATCGAACATGACTGTGCATATACTATATATTGCATACCTGCAAGACATACTTGTTTGGAAATTTTCACATCAAACCAGTGGAAAGAAGCACTTAAGTACTTTACAATATTTATTTCACATTTATATCATCGTCATCAAGATCATATTGAATTCATTCTATTCTACTGACAGCATCTACCTGCGACAGATTTGTGATCCTGTAACCTAGTACGTAAAACACAATCATGTTTTAATATCACGACGCACTGCTAAAACTACTAAACCAAATCAGCTAAAAAACATGTATAATTCTTAAAATATGAATACTTGCCATATTTAAAGCAAAACCATATAAATACACTTTCACTTCCGTTATAGAGACTTGCCAAGTCACAAATTAAAATGTAATTTTTTAATTGCAAATCACTTAATTTCGGCTATAACCTTCAAAATAAAAGCATTTTATACAAATTGCTGAGCAACAGGAAATCAAACTAGTACTTGTAACATAAATATAAACTAGGTTACAATTGCGGTACATTAGTTTCTTGTTGTTAAGGAGTTACATTTGGAGTATTTCAGATTTGCTTTTGAGTAAATTATCTGAATCCTACAGCCTTAAAGGACAATTTAAACAATTTATCATCATTTAATTTCTGACCACAAAAGTGTCGTGGATGTCTCCTCCTTACCTCAATTGCAATGATACACTCGAGGGTATTCTGTCTTACCACGCAGGCGAACACGGGATGTGTGGCTGCGAGGTTCATACATTTTAGATTTTCTTGCTGTGACTTTACGCACCATTTCACCCGAGCAGCGGGAACTGCAATCACGGTGGCTTCACATGTAGATGGATAAAGAAAAAAAGAAATCGTTAGCCCAAAATAAATGCAAATACACAGAGATTTATAAGGTTCGAAAACAACTCCTGAATTACCGAGGCATGTGAGCAGCGCAGCGAGGAGGAGGGGGGTCGTCATCCTGGACTTCGGAGTGTCCGAGCAAGGAGAGCAGGATGTGCACGTTGTGAGAGCTGTTTTTATAGCAAACCTCTCTGAGCTGGGAGGGACAAAAAGAAAAAGAAAGTTTGCTCAGGTTTCCCAATGTCTGCGTGCGTGTGCGTGTGCGTGTGCGTGAGCGTGTGCGCGTGCGTGTGGGAGTGGGTGTGTGTGTGTGCTGGTACTCTCCGACATGTCCACACTGTGGATATTCAAATATACTCATACGAAACTTTGACATTATTTGCACTGATCTGAAAGTTCAACGTGACAAAAAGACCTACATTCATCAAGGTGGACATTTGTTTTATTTCTATTTTAATTACATTTTATTCCATGTTTGATTCATTTATTTTAAAATCGTATTTATGTGATATTTTTCATGTACAGTTCCTTTCTGTTACTGTTATTAAGCACCTCTCCAGTTTCCCTCTGAAGACAAATAGTTAATGAATAATTGGACTGAAGTATTCATGGGGCTTTATACATTATTATACATTTTTGTGATCAACCAAATCAGGCATATTTCCACTGTGTTAAATAAGAGTTTACATTACATAGTAGGAAATGCTGAAACCCCCAATGGAAAAATACTGAACGGATACAAAGAAGAATGGAAATCCCAAAAAATATGCTGCACTTTGCAGTATTAACCAGTTGCACAAGACAGATTTGGATCGACAGCAATATGGGAGAAAAAATGCTCAATCACATGTATTTTATTTAAACTTTATTTAACCAGGTATTTGAGAATTAATTCTCTTTTTCAATAACAATCTGGACTTAAGTTGCATGTTTTTGGTGGTGGGAGGAAGCCGGAGAACTCGGAGAGAACCCACGCAGAATGTTTTTGCAGACACGGGGAGAACATGCAAACTCCACACAGAAAAGCCGCAAGTTGGATTTGAAGTACGGAACAGAAAGGCTCTATGGTTTTTATACCACATTATTGTTTTATTTCTATTTAATCAATGCAGACAGAATTTTGTGCCAGATGCATTCTTACTTTATAGTTGGCTAATTTGAATTACAGCTAAACTCTTGAATAAATGCTAAACTAATAAATGCTACTACTTGACAAAATTAACTGGCTACATTTATTTTCTGTAACTGCTTAATCTGCGTAGGACTGACTTTCAATATTGACTTTGGGCAGCAGGCGGTGTTACCAGGCACATCGAATACCAGTCACCGGTATTGCATGTTTTTAGTGGTGGGAGGAAGCTGGAAAAAACCCAGAAGGATAATACATACATGAGGGGGGGTCATGGTCTTCAGGTTGATTTGGTTACATTTCAAAACTTTCAAACTTAATTTTGAATATTCAGTGTACTTTTCTTCTGGTGTATAATATTGTCATTCAAAACTGGCAGAATTGGACAGGAGTCTGAATTAAAAACAAAGTGAAATGATGATTAGTCAGATTTCTATAACCAGAGCTGACTTGATTTCTGCAGGTCTGGTGGAACTAAACTGCTTTAAAGGGATAAGGTGTCTTGAAATACAGTATATTTGCAGGATTTATCACTCACTTCTTTGATAAGGATGAATGACCCAATCACATCAGTTCTCACAAATATCAGAAGAAAAAGTCAAAATGTTTGTGAATTAATGCATTTATTAAAAGACTCATCTGCACCCTGATTCGCATTTGTGGTTCAGCCTGACTAAACGCAAGAGCAAAGGGTCGTGTTGATTCTTAACCAATAACACCTCCCCTGCTGACAGATAACACATTTTAAAAACATGCCTCGTTAACTTAGATTATCTTGATAGACGTCGTGTTTCACAAAAGGCCCTTTGATGGCCAACCCAGGAATATGAGAGATTTTCATGATTCACATTTGACTTTCAACATTGCATTTTTCACAATTAGAACCTAATCTGTGATTTCTGGAATGACAAATCAAAAAATTATAGATCTCCTTTCCCAGAGCAGAGTCCTATCTGTTAAGCAGAAAATTGCACCATCCTGTCACCCCACACAATGTTTTCTGTCTCAGTAAGTTGTTCACTTTCTTATTGAAAGTGAAGAACTTACTTTAATATGCTGCACTCTACTGTGCTCTGTTGTCGCTGCAGCTTTCTGACTAAACACTTAGGAGTGCCTTGTATTACCGAACTTCAGGTCATTAATAATTACTGACATGAGATTCAGGTTTTTTTAGACTGGGGATTTCAGGGATGGTGAAACATGTCGGGAATTTCCATTTTTTACCCATTTCGCCCCTGAAAGCGAATATTTCCTTTGTAAACCATGATTAAAGGGTCCAAACAAACAAAGACTGAGCAGGTTATAAGGAAAGCATATCCCGAGATCTAAGAGGAAGGGAAACTTTCCATTCACTGCGTACATTTTGTTTTAACCTCCAGTTAAATTGCCTAGCCTGTAAATTCAATGCTTTTAAAAATGCTTTTATTCACTCCTTCACTTCTATGAAGATGAACGACCCAGACGCGTCAGTTACCACGGATACCAGAAGAAAAAGGCAAAAATGCTTGTGAAAAATGTTTATGAAATTATTTTAAGTTCCGCCTGACTCAGATTTATGGTGCACAAGCACAAAATGGGTTGATTTGTAAGTGACTCAATAACAACTCCTCTGTTGACACATTCCAAAACAAGCCTCGTTAACTTGGATTAGCTTGATAGATGTCTCTTTTTTTTTTTTTAAAGGTGAACCCATGCAGACACGGCAAGAACATGCAAACTCCTCACAGAAAGACCCCAGGGGGACTCAAACCAAAGACCTTTTTGTGGCAAACATCATCTACATCTTACCACTGAATTTCATCTGGATCGGATGCAGAATGAGGTCAGGAAAATAATTCTAATTTTAACATTGAAACCTTCATTTATGGATTCAAAAATCAGTTAAAAATACAAATCACCTTCAATTCACTTTTACTTTTCAAGGTTGGTGTATAAAGATACCAAGAACAATTTTGAACTTTTTGGTGATGATCCACATGAACCTCAGGATTTTTGGTCCTGAGGTTGCGTCTTATGCTGGAGCCGATGAATTCTGTACTCTTAATCCCAAACCCAAAAAGCAGGATCACACGTTCTCCATTTTCCAGTTCTTATTCCTTTTAAAGGTCTTTATTCTGCCTGATTGCTTGTGCAAAGAGTTGAAGGCACCATCCTTGTAGCTAATGAGGGAAGTATTTTTAATTTCAAGTTTAATTCCCTGCTGCCATCCTTTCTTAAGGGTCAGTTCTTCAATATAAAACTGAGCTCCAGCTGCTGCCGGTTTTGGGACCAGTGCCCTATGTTCCCACTGAGCAGCTGAACTCCTACCTCAGGAGAGCATGGGAAAACAGTCCCCTTCCGCAGCGACTGCACTTTTTGCAGGATGGGAGAACATGCAAACAGATTTCCCTGGCCAGTATGATCGTTCAAGTCTTTCTGTAAACTGCAAGCTCCTGACCTACAATCTGCATATATTTAATGTACTCTGATGATCTTTAAATGCTTTTGCAAAGTTCAAGTAAGATATTAAAATAAGAGGTGGTGATATTTTGGTTTTCATCTCTCATGGCAGTGAACGCTACGTTTCCCCCCCCCATGATGCACCTCTGTCGCATCTTTCATCTCAACTATGAGAGAGCGAGGGGGGGGGTTACTGAATCTCCTCCTGAGCCACATTAAATATTCCAGCATGTTGTAAAATCGTTGTGAATGCCCTTTTAAACTTGTGACCCACATACTGATCATCATACTTTAACTTCCATTGATTTTAGCTGAAGTCCACTGGGGCGTGGGATCAACGTCCTTCTTTTGCAACAGATTGCATCAAACAAGTCACGTCTTACAGCTCAAGCTGCCTTAAAGAATCGATGAATACATTCAGGTTTGACTGCGGGGTAACCAACAGCTTGGTGTTATTTTTTTTAACTAGAAGCATCATGTTAAAACTGGAAAAAATATTTTTCACTTGTAAGGTATACCTAGTTATTTGACTCTCAGAGACTTGGGTTATTACATCTTGACTATTACTATGAATGCAAGTCAATAAAGTTTACATCATCTCCCTATAGTCAGAGGAAAACGGTGAGGAGGGAGATAACAGGAATGGGTCATATATGTCAGTCACTTTTAATTTCATGAAAAAAAAACTTTCACAAATCTTTCCAACAACCCGAAAATATACTTTTCCAATGAAACGTTCTCCCTTCAACAACTAGTTATAGTGCTTTTGCTGATTAGGAACTAACATCAGGCCGTAAGTGGGATTTGTCTCAGATGAGTTTCCATGAGACAAAAGCATCTCCAATGCACCGTATGTTGATATTTTGGGGACTTTAAAGTATTTTTTTTTTTATTATTATTAAAAGAAATTTACTTTTCGTCAACGATGAGAATGATAATTAACCGGAATAACTTAACTCTTACTGGTAAATGCACAATGGGTGAATATTTCCTGATTGATTTAACTGGCTGTTCATATGAACTTCCCCTGGAGACATGCAGACCCGTTCAATGATTAAAAAGATTGTTGATTTACATTTCAAAATGCTATCAGTCAAACACCAGATTTAACTTCAAATAAAGCATTTGCCAAGGATTCTGTTAAATATTAAACGTATTCCTAACCCTAAAAAAAACGTAGCCGCTGAGGTGAAGCATTTTCGTTATTTGAAAGACCTTGAACAAATCTGTATAAAGATCATCTGAAGTTTTTTGGGGGAGGTTCTTATCCAGCACCTCTCTACCCCCTCCTTTGATCTGAGACCAAAAAGCAGGCGACGGAATATTGCTCACATACTGTAGCGCCCGCACAGCAGGACAACAGCCAGTGTCCTCATCTGTTTGTACAGCTGCAAGTCCTCCTCATTCAACTCTGACCTTTGCCCTTTACAGACTTTGTTACGATTATCAGTTGGACCCCATTCAAAGGCCGAAATACAAGTTGAACCAGAGGCTGAACAACGATGCGTTTCTTATTTTGGTGGAAGATTCAGCCTCCATCTTCCTAACCAAATTCAGTCTCACCGCTCTTATTTCTGATATGAACCCCTTATTCACAACGAAACTGGACTTGACCACATAAAGTTACCCAAATTAAACATTTGAAATCAATACAGTACCTGGCTGACGCTAGCTGTAATCAAGTGTGTTTGATTAACAGCGATCCAAGGTGAAATCTTACATACCTTTGCTCCTCCACTCGGCAGTCTGGCATCATAAACCAACAGTGCTGGAGATTTTTGGTAAGACATTTAAGTATATATATATATAATATATAATCTGAAAGTGAAAACTGAATCTCCGTGGGATCAAGCGCAACAGTTGATTACATTTACTGTGAAGTTATCCTGGAAATGCTAGCCAATCGAGATCATTCATTGCGCTATAAATATAAAGCCATCATTATTCCAAGCAGAATGTCTGTATTAATTCCATCCTTAATTAAATATGAGTAAACTCATGTAAGCCTTTTGTTTTTACACTAGCTTCTTCTACCCTCATTTATTTAAAAGACGGTTGATATTTAAGGCACACTGCTGCCACCAACTGTCCAAATGGCATCCGGTTCCAGTTCACTTTGTACCTCCAGAGTACAAAGTACTTCCCGCTCATCCTTACAGAGCCGTTGTCGCCCATCTAATCTCTAAACACCTTTAAGGAAGGCCTGAGTTTTAACCCATTTGACAAACATGCCAAGGAAATCTTACTAGCCACTGACAAGTGGTATGTGTGAACTTGCCCAAAATAAACCATATTGCATTATTTAAACTCGAAATTTGTACACACAGGAAGAAAAAAAAAATCCTAATTAAGAAATCAAGGTAAAGCATAATATGAAAGCTCCTTTTGTTTCCTCAGTTGTTGCAATTGAGGGAAGTTTGTTCGACTATTGCTTCTTTTTCTAACCCGACATTTGTCTCATTATGTCACGTCCGTTAAGTTCATTTAAACATTTTTTTAAAAAGTAAGAAAAGATCAAACAGAATCTCCCTTGGTTTTTGGTGGTTATATTTCAACATCAGCATATTTTCTCTGCAGCATATAAAAAAAAAAGAAAGGATGCAACAACTACAGCTAAATGTCAGTCTCTCTGAGTCTAAGCCATCTCTGTACAGTGTAGGTCCGACTGACGAGATATACCACCCTTCATTCATTCCCGTCTGTATCAAAAATTGAAACCCAAAAACAAATAACTAATCTCTAATTAGCCAATAGAAACTTGAGTAAAAATGTGCAGCTCAATCCGAATCCTGTCACAGACATCCGACACATTTTTTATTTTTTTTAACTTCCAAATAATTGCAATTGTTCAAACAAGGACTTAAAAAATAAACTCTGGCATTTAATGTCCATTCTGGAGGGTTCGGGTCTTTAAGTCCTGGGTGCCTCATCATCAGTCAGATGATGAAGAGAAGCCTTTCAAATTTCTCACATGCTTTGAAGGGGCGCTAAAGGTGTGCATCTGATAATTGGTTTCCTCATTGTGCTTTTTGTCATATTCGTATCTAGTGATCTACACTTTACTTTTGCTCACCTATAATAGAGGTTAGGAATTGTCCACATCAGCACAATTTGTATTCATTTTTATTTGTGTGTGAGCTTTACCACAGATGTTTTCTATTTTCGATTTGTTCTATCCTGATGTGTCAGGATAGAACAAAAGAAAAGAATGAATCACATCCTTGCTGGCATCTGTAACCGTTTACTAGCCAGTCATAGAACACTACAAAGGGATTAAGCTGTCGACAGAGAGGACAGAAAAGAGCCTGATGGAGTGGCGCAGAACGTTTTCCATCCAGTATGAGTGTTCCTGGCAAAAAATAAAATAAAATAAAATAAAAACTTTAATTGGGGGACCAATTCCAAGAGAATAGAGGGATATGGGATCAAGGCCAGCAACATTGTCCCAGACCGTTAGTGAAAGGGTGACGTCTATCAGAGCGATATCGACAGTTTGTTAGTTCCTCTCCTGCACAAATACAGTCTCCTGTGGACAAAGTCCCGCCTCCTGCAGCGTGATGTCATAATCCAAGTGGGCGAGCTTCCTCCGGGGAAAGTTGGTGACGAGTTCGAAGCGTTCATTTGGGTAACCCTTAGACTGGACGTGTCTAACCAGGGCCTTGAAATGAGAAGGGAAGATAATTATTATTTATTATAATAAAAAGAGGTGAGAAATAAAAAAAATAAAAAAACCAAATCGTGATAATAGAAACTGTCAACAGGTAATAAAGAGGGCCTGCTCACATTTATATTTAATGGTATGCCGTCGTGGGAAATGCACTTCTTTGTTGGATGAGAAGATAGACACCACATTTGTAGGATGAATGCGATGCTACTTTAAGCAGCCAGCTTCCTCAGCGTAGCACACAGACTAAATTTGCGGCACTGATGTCCCAGCCACTTCAAAAACACCATGAATGTGAGCAAATTGAGACTTCAAGTATATTAAATCAAAAACGCTAGTGTTAAATAATTCCTCTCTGCTGTTTGGTAGACAGTTTTTTTTATTTTGTTTAAGCAGCCAGTCTCACCGTTTCCTTCTTGTCTTTACACTGAGCTAAATTAAACACCTTTTGGCGCCAGGGCAATAATTAAATGTACAGATATGAGAATGGCATTGACCGACCTCATCTGACTCTGAGCAACAAAACAAAGCACATTTCCCACAACTTTGAACTATTCCTTTAAATTTGAGCTCTCATGACATTGTTCTCACCAAAAGCTTTGCTTTAGAAGACAATGAAATTTGCTCTCTCTGTCCATCGGGGTAACGGAGCATCAACCGGGCTTTGGGACCTGACGGAGACAGAAAATACCGTGTTAAAATACTAAGAAAGGATGCCATTCGGTAAGATGTCAAAAGTCACTGCTTTGACCGAGAATTCTGTCGCCCCTTTCTATCAGTTGCTACAAATCAATGAAGAATGCCGAGGGAACCGATTTGGTGAAAAGTGACCACACGATACAGACAAACAAATACCTCAACAACACTTTGATCTCATCGCACGTGAGAAATCTCCATTTGGTACACAAAGATTTACAGAATCCTGACGTAAAGCATCCTGCAATCGTTTACAGATTTAGCTAACTATCCAAACTCGAGGTCTAGATTCGTTATAACCGTACATCCGGTGTGTATATATACACACACATAGTAGTCAGCGGTATACCGTGAACATAATAGATCATGTCAGATAATATGAAGTGGAAGGCTTGCAGTGGTCTTTACTAGAGTTAGGGGGGTCCCGATACAAATCGGAGACAAAAACATTCCCTCTCAAACGCAAAATAAGTGTAGTGTAGAATTACACGTTGATGTACCGTTGTCATCGGGAGAGTCTGCCTCGCAGGGCTGGATGGTGCCGGTCTTGGAAGGTCCAGCAATTTCAGCTACGGGGGTACTACGTTCTCCTCCAGAACCTGCTACATGATGAGGGTGACGAGAACCAGCTGCCGAGGGCTCCACATGATTCCTTTTGCTCTCCTCTTTTTTGTGACTGTGATTGTTTTCTTTGTGTGGCGACTTTCTGTGGGAGGAAGTCGAACTGTCGGGATGTAGACGCTGTTGGGGCGCAGCGGTCGAAGGGAGAGGCGAGTGTTTGCTGGTGGAACATTTCTCGTCGTTAGCCACGGGCATTTCGCCGTCTGATCCGTCAACAGAGATCGGACCCTCGCTGTCAGAGAAAGGCTCTGCATCGGACTCGTCGTCTTCTGACCGTGGGGAATCGGGGGCTTCGGGGACATTTGAGGACTCGTAGTGGGTCTCCTGTAGGGAGGCTCGGATCGCTGCCTCCAGCTGGCTGTCTTCGCTGGCATCGATCAGACTCTCCTAGAACAGAAAATAGTGTGCGGCTGTAGAAAACAAATGACAGAGCCGAGAAAAATAACAGGGGAAAAAAACATGCCGGAACAAAATAGGGCAATTTTAACAGTTTAAAGTATATATAAATATATATATAAAATCAGTCAGTATTTCAACCATAAACAAAAAACATATTATTTTATGATATATTACGACATGAATCCATGATAACATTTTAAAAATTAATTAACAATTCTGCAGAATTCCAGCAGAGTCTCACAGACTCACAGAGCGAGCTCGCTTGGCAGGAGGTGCATGGCTGGATGGCCCATCGAGCTGCCCGTGCTCTGCAAGGAATCCAGTTGCCTGCTCCAGGAATGACGCCACATCCAGCTGGTTCCACTCCACCATCTTTTGACCTATATTTTTAGGATTACGGGTCAAAAACAACGTTCGTGTAGCACCTGGGAAACGGGATGCAATTTAGCAGCTTTCTCGTCTGCCTGATCACATGAATTCACACTAAGTGGGGAAAATGTTGAAAGTGACAGACGGGAACTTTGTTTGAAATGAAAAAACAAACAAAATTGCAGCATCTTGTTCAAGGAATCATGGATGGGGACATGAAGTGGACCGCTGATCTACCTCCTGAGGCAAAACCATTACACACTGTAAATACTGTCAATTCAGGTTGCTACCATGCTTATCACCACTAGGTGTCTCTTGTGCCTCTTCTGAAGAGCACATGAACGGCCAGTCAGGCAGCTCCCGCAATCTATCAGGACAAGTCACATCACTACAAAACAGAAGCGGAGAAGCAGGAACCAAGCTAACTGCCGAACCCCCTCAGCTGCTGCTAAAATGCTGCCTTTTTTTTTCCCATCTGTACCTGCCAGTTCAACCAGTTTGCATAATATCCCACCGGTCTGAGGCAAATATTCGCCCACACCAGCTAAATCCTGCACCAGCCCAACCCCAGCTCAGATGTGCACAAGACATGGGGCATCGCTGACATTATTTCTGTGTGTTTTATTACAGCTACAAATTTTACTCTGTGAAAAATCTCTTGCTTATTTGTTCACCATCAGTTAAGAATATTGGACCATGTTTCATAAATTATATGCATGGGAGGAGGAAGTAGTCGTTCTCTGTCGGAGTAACTCCAACAATAAAAGAAGAGACTTCGTGCGTCGCGTCGCCAGAGGTCAAGAAGCTGTGGGTAACGCTGCTGCGACGAGCCGTCCACTCACCTGTGCGGGGATCGAGGATTGAAATATAAGGGAACTTGTTCAGTTTATAGAACTGGATGTATCTTTGTCCCTCTTCACTGTCATGATATACCTGCGATGAAAGGACAACACAGAACGCAACACTGAGATTTGACTGTATGCCAGATACGCTTCCCCTGAGCGAGATCTGCGGGTGAACATTTGCAGTGCAAGCCCCCAATTGTCCACAAACTCTCACTGTAGCCATGCCATTTTGAACACATCTTCTTCTTCTACTACTGCGGGGCTTCCTGCTTCACTGAATCACATGGTGCAAAGTCACACTGTCATTGGTTGAGGGAGAAAACAACATATTGTGGCGTAAAGCTGTGATGTCAGTGTTTGACTTTTTGTTTTTGCTTTTTTTTTATCACGACATTTTGCATAATGCAGATTATGTTGCATTACTAAATGAGAGTCACACTGTAAAAACAGGCCGTTTGAGCCATCCATGTTCCTCAGCATGACCGACACACACAAGACTGAAAAACGGTGTGTTCAGGGACGGGTCAGGAAACAATTGACACGTCCAAGATTACATTAGTTAAAATACAGCAGACCCTAAATGAACCCGACTTAGAAAGCTGCATACCTGCCAAAATATAAAGTGTTCTCTAATGATGGTCTTCACCGCGTCGTTGCTCCACACGTCCCTGTTCAGACACTGGCAGGAAAAATCCTGAACATTCTGAATGTTGATCATCAGCCATTTGTTCTCCAGCTGGCCACAGTCTTTCGCCTATAAGCACAGCAGACGTAATACACAATGGATTTTAGTCATGTACACAACAATAAGTGTGTTCAAACAAAAAGCAAATATAGTGGTGGGATCCACTAAAGCTTGTCAACGATAAATAAAGGCCATCAAGTAAACACATCTCTTGATTAAGACACGGAGTGAAAACACATCGTTAAAAAGAATTCCCACTACACCGGGATTCACACGACATACACCATCTGAAATATCTATTCAAAGTTCCCCGAAAGTGGACAAAGCCTTCAGCTCTGACGTTTGCAGGGAGTGGACTCCTCACCGTCTCAAAGCTGCCTTTGTGCATGAGCTCAATGGGAGGACGGAAAAGGTCTGCCAGGGTGCTCAGTTTCTTATCTACCGTTCCACCGTTACGCAGCTCCTGTTCCTGGCGAACTGCAAAACCAGAGAAACGTGACAGCAAATAATCAGCATCAAGTAACAACACTTTTGTTTTTGGCAAAATGAATCTGTTTAATCTGACGAAAAGGTAGAAATTCATTACTTGTTTCTGTTTGGAAATCTCGGAAACCGTCAAATATCGATCGCGCAGGTCTTCTTCTCTTCGGCACTGTGTGCACACCAGAGAAAAGTCACATTCAGCAAGATGACAGAAACGGCACAGCGAGTAACGGCAGTTTAGTCTACGATCTTTTTTGGCGCGACGCAAAGAAGCAGTGCAATACCTCCAAACAACGGTTCTGGTTCCACCAATATGTCCTGCTTCTGAGGGATGGGTGCCCGTACCTCACTGAGACAAGGAGGCAGCGCGCTCACTATTATTCTCACACGCAAGTATATAAAGGGCTAGTTTAGTCTTGTCTGACACAGATATCTGAACTGAACGACCAGCTTACTCTGTCGGGGGGGCTCTACTGCTCGATGCTGCTGAACTGGAGCTGGTGCTGGGCTCCTCTGCAATCGCCCCTCCATCCAGAAACATGGTCACTGCCATCTCTAAGTTGTTGTTGCATGCTTCCAGCATGTGTTTTCCGACACTCTCTGTGGCTCCTGAGATGAAAGCAGAAGTAACGACGATAACAAAACCTGAGTTCACCCATGAGTAATAAATGTTTGTACTGTGTGTCTTGATCCTGATCAATACCGATATTCTGAGGTTACTTGTATCAATTAGAAGAACAATACTTCATTAATCCACACGATGGGGGAAATTATTTTAAAACTTTATACACGCACAATGTCACACACACGTATAGGCCTAAATACAAACACATGCATGCAACGGACAGAGAATCTGGAGTGATGAAGAGAAGGGCAGCATCCTGCAAGAAATTTGAGGGAGGGGAATCGGTGCTTTGCTCAAGGGCATCTCAAATAACCATCAATAACTTCTTTTTTTTTTTTAAATCATGTCCTGTGGTTGATTATTTTATTACATATTTTATGCACGTCAGATTTGATTAGGATTTTGCCGAAGACATAATTGAGAACACCTTTGTCCATTCTGTACTGCAGAGCATTGTTACTCAGCTGCCAACATCTGGCGATAATCATACGACATGTAATGACTTTCAAACTGTCCGTTCTTGTATTATGAGATGAATCCATTGTTAGTACTGATGCATATTACACCCGTGCACCTCTTATTGTGTATACACGCTGGGGACAAAATGCTCTCTTCTTAAGTACCTCACAGATTGCAGCTTTCATTCATTTTACTGGAATAAAAAACAGCTTTCCAGACACCTTTTCCACGTCGAAAATGTCCGTTTCATGTTGCTTTGACACACAATTACTGCTACATTTCAAATGCAGAATGAAACTTCCCAGTTATGGGGGTACTGTGATGTAATAACAAAATCAATCATCATTAGATATGCAAATGAATTAGAACGCAGTGCAGAAATAAACACAAGCCAAAGAAATACCTGCTGATTAAGGCAGGTAAAATAGTGTGCATACAGTCTGATAGCACAGGTAGCATTGTAGCTAAAACAGGCTACAGGCTAGGTGTTTGGTCACTGAAGGATTAAACTACGGAATCACCGGAATCGCGCCTTAATGTCTTCAAATCATCAACTTGCCACAATGTAGAAAATGTTAAATATCGAAATTTGAATCTTGGTATTAGCTAAAATACTTCATAGTGCACACTAGCACAGTTTGGCTAGCATGCTCTATCCGGGTAGGCTAGTGCGCATGTCTGTTTCACTTTCCAAGTCTGGCAGGCAGCAGCACCCGAACAGGGTCTCCCCCTTTTCTCCGTTAAACAGCACAAATTGAAACACAGCTTCGCGTAAAATCACGCCGGTAGCAACCGAAGAGGCCTCGGCGAGTAGATAATGTGCTCCCGAGTCATTTTTTTTTTTACAAACAGCATGTCAGAGTAAAGACAACGCTGCCACAAACGAAGCCTGACTGCGGGTGAAGAAGCGAAATGTTCGGCTGACGACCTCCATTCCACATTTTCAAACAACATGCAAAGCTAAAAAAAAAAAAAGAGAGAGATCAGCCCCAGATAGCTGGCGTCTTTAATGAGAACCTCGTCAAAATACTGATATTTTGAAGTGTTTATGAAATACCATAATTCAAAGCTGGTGCTCGTGATCATTTTGCAGAGTGTTTCACACGAGTTTATTTAAAAGCTGTTTCTTCCTTCTGCAAAAGCATTGACAGCGTCGGGGCCAAGAGGAAGACTTGATATCCGTCTTCCTGCCTGCGCATTGCTTTTAGGACAGCGGAGCTCTTCGCATTGGAGAATCAAAAACATTTGATGTATATAAAACCGCAAATAAAAGATTATTTTACCTGTTATTGATGTGAATTGTTGTATTAACCCATTCACCCCCAGAGCTGAGGTGTCTCCGAGCGCCGCCATCTTACCGCCACAAACAACAACATGAACTTGGCGCATGCGCGTTGTAGTCTTTTCCCTCCTGTCTGGCGCGGCGCGAGCCCCATGCGTCACCAAACGATTGAGTTGCATTGTGGTTTATGTAGTTCAGTAAATACAAGCGGAATACCGCAAAGGGAAACATTAAATGTTGTGGTTATCCGTTTGTACAATGCATTTTTTAATGACTATCTCATACATGTTTCCAAGTTTTCACGTATTTTCTTTTAAAGATTACGTAGCAGTTTGAAACAAATGTTAACAATACGAAGCAGGAAAAATTGATGGAGGATGACTAAAAAACAAGTGAACTTATGCAAATAAATTATAGACAAGGGTCTTTCTTAATCACACACAATATTGAAGAGTTAATAATCAGTTAATAATTATGATTTTCCTTTTATTACAGGCTTTTGAATACAATTTGCTTATATCTGCTTGTATGGATGATAGTACTCATCTAAAATATGTTTACAATTATGAAAGCAAATAGACATTGTTCACTGCTGAAGATTGGTGAATAATTATGACAAATCATGTTTTGTATGCAAACTTTATTTCCCAAAATATGTTGCCATATTAGTAACATTTATGTATTATTTAAAACAAGTCTTTTTGTCTGCTTCACATCTTCTTGGGGATCTCAGACTCTTCTCTTCTCCCTTCCGGGTACTCCAGATTCCTCCCACAGTTCAAAACACACTATGGTGACTTTAAATTGATTTGTGAGTTTGAACCAAGTGGCATGTGATGAACTGCTGGGTTCCTCAATGCCAGGTTCCAGCCCCATTCTGATCCTGAATCACCAGTTCCAGTAAATCCCGCACACCAGTTACGGTAAATAGATGGATATTGTTCAACCATCTTTAAAAAAAATTTTTTTCTGTATATGCAAATTAATCTTGTACGTTTATGTACTGCATTGTTATGAATATGTATACAACTAAATACACAATGCAGGAAAAAAAACAATAAAAAAAAAACAGCGCCCCCTCGTGTCTGACCGCTGCATCAGCCTCCACCATGTAGGCAGGACTGTTGTTTACGGGAAAGATGGCTTCCAGGTCTGTCGGAGAGCTTCAAGAAATGGAAGGTGAGTAAAAAGAGAAGATGCAACACAGTCGTGATTCTATCGGCTGAACGAGGAGCAGCCATCCAGAGAAACCGGCTACATTTACACGCAGCTGATCCTTTGACATGCTTCCGATGTCTTTACCAGACCTTCGTGCACGGGCGTTCGATAACATGCTAACACAACACTCCTCCTGAGCGGCTACCGTCAAGCCATACTGTCCTATTCATTCTACGTTTATTTCATCTACACCACCTTCCTGGTCTGAAATTTCATTTTATATCTAAATATCTAATGTCTTTTATTTGGCCACGCAACCTGGTGCTATATTTAGCTCATAAATATGTCCGCGGTGGTTCAATCAGCTACCCAGCTAGCTAACATGGTGCGTAGTGTTTAGCCAGTGTGTTGCTAACCTTAGCTTACGAGTTCTCTCGTTATTTCTGCGTATGTCAGCTCACAGAAAAGTGCTAACTCGAGCCACAGCTGTGTTTTGTCTTAAACCTTGGCACCAGCTGGATGCTCCACGTTAGTCGTCCTGGTTCCTCGGGCCTAGGCGTTGACTCGTATCACACGCACCTAATCCACAAACCAGGCGTATCTTCATGATGATGATGTTGTTCACTTTACCTGTTGTCCGGCTGCCTGTAGTGGACCGAAGGGGCGAGTCTGAGGAGTCTGGCGATGATGACACCAGGAGGAGGAGCAGCATCAATGGCGACGTGGATCCCGCTCAGCCCACTAACACAAGTAGAATCATCATCTGGCATTTTTAGGGCGATTTAAGTTAGGTTCTCAGTTGGAATAAGATTATCATTAATATTTACATGACATGATAACGCAGCTGAAACATCATGTCTGTATCACGTATTATTATCTTGGTTTAATGGGCACATCCAATCTTGCTCTGGTTAAAGGTAAAGAAGAGTCTCCTGTTGACATGGAAACCATCACTCTGGACCCAGAAGAAGAGGTTAGAGTTAGAGTCTAAAATAGTTTTAGTGCTTTATGTCCAAACACCCTTAATGTCTAATGATTCAGTTAATTTATATCTTTAAACTTCTGTTGTGGTGGATTTGATTTGTAAAGCTTTGCAATGTGTTGTTTTATGTTGTAGATATTTGCTGACAAACGCTTCAACACTGCATCTGTGTTTTTTTTGTGTGTGTTCGTTCGCTCCGTGTGTCACACATGTGGCAAAATAAGCCCCAACAACTGCCACCGCATGTCTTCCCAAGATGTTTGTTGTCTTTTTAGGACGTTGATCTTGTTCATTGCCGTATTGGAAAGATTGAAGGACTGGAGGTGCTACAAAAGGCAAAAGTAAGTCATGGCAGCATTTAGTGCATGTTTTGCAGAATCATCAATTGTTCATTAATTTTTTTCCTTCTTGGAAAATGAGACAGAACAAGTTAAAGCTTGCCTGTTGATGATATCATAATTAAATAATAATGAAATACTGCATTACAGCTATAGATACTATTTTTTAAATTGTTTTCTTTTATCTTTCTCTCAATGCAGACGCTCTCTCTGCGACAGAATCTCATTAAAAAGATAGAAAACCTCACCAGTGTGAGCTCGTTGCAGGAACTAGACCTGTATGACAATCAGATCCGCAAGCTGGAGAACCTGCACCACCTCACGGAGTTGGAGTGAGTCCGAAGGAATCTGTACACTTGTTTCAGTCTACTGTAGAACTTCTTTCCAAAGAAAAAGGCAAACGTACATTTAATTATGGCACAATCAGTTTCTGGTATTATGCCGTTGGAGGATAGAGAAGATCACTGAATGCCTTCTGTAGAACATAGAACCCATATGTCAAGTGCAATTAATTCTAATGATAATATTTGTTTTATTTATCCTCAGTCAGCTTGATGTTTCCTTCAACATTCTGAGGAAGGTGGAGGGTTTGGAGCAGTTGACTCAGTTGAAGAAACTTTTTCTGCTTCACAACAAAATTTGCAGCATTTCCAACCTGGAACACTTAACGAGCCTGGAGATGCTGGAGCTGGGCTCCAATCGCATCCGGGTACGTTTTAAAGGGACTCATTTTTAACCATCGGCAGTGCAATATGTAATCTCTCAATAATGTGTGTATAAATCTCTACGTACACCTGTGGGCTCTAAGGTACATTTATGATTAGATGCAAATATGGACGATGTTAGAGCTGATCAGTGCGTCGCTAGCATTTCATAAACAGGGACAGCATTGTCAGTCAGCCAATATAAATGAAATAATTCTGAAATCCTGTTGTGTTAATATCTGTCTCTTTACATTTTGTTGTGTTCCCAGGTGATAGAAAACCTGGACACGCTTTCTTCATTACAAAGTTTGTTTCTTGGCACCAATAAAATAGACAAGCTTCAGAATATGGAGGGTTTACACAGCCTGACTGTGTTGAGCATTCAGGTATCATCGCAGTTGTCTCAGTGGTTACAAGAAATGTAATTTTAGAAAAAAGTAAAGTCTTATATCCATCGATAATTATTTTGCAGAGTAACCGGATTACTAAAATTGAGGGTCTGCAGAACCTCGTCAACCTGAAAGAGCTCTATCTGAGCCACAATGGCATTGAGGTCATTGAGGGCTTGGAAAACAATGTGAGTCATTGAAACGCCGCAGATCATTAGTGAAAGGAGTAAATGCCAAAATGATGGATGTGTTTTACTCAGTGCAGCTTTTTATAACAAAGTTACATTCCATTCTGTGCATTCCATTTGCTGTCATTCACAGAAAAAGCTTACGACCCTGGACATTGCAGCCAATCGGATAAAGACGATAGAAAACATCAGCCATCTGACTGATCTGCAGGAGTTCTGGGTATGGATCATTTGGGAAGCTGAACAAAAAGCTTTATGCGATAGACTTTAATACGTTTCTATTGTGCAACATTCTTGCCGTGAACCTGCAGCCTTCTCGACAGAAATTGTAACGTCTTCCCATTTTGAAATGTTTCCCATTGCAAGATTCTGTGAGGCTGAGCCAACAAATGATGTAGAACAAGACAGTTCTACATCTAACGAGGACAGTACATACATTTTTTTTGCATTATTGATCATTGCAAATTAGCTCTTTTTTGAAAATGATCATGATCACAATGACAAAATATTTTATTTGCAGTCTATCATGTTAACATGTATCATGTAGATCTATGCTTAAAAGGTTATTGTATTTCTGATAAAGTGAATTCTTATTAACTCGGTAAAGCTCAAGCGTTGTTTCAAGACGCTTCCACCTCTTAGCATATGCGGCGTTGTGAATTTGTGTTGTTAAAGCCTACATTTTGTCTTTTTCATCTCCCCAGATGAACGACAACCAGATCGATAACTGGTCAGATCTGGACGAGTTGAAGAATGCCAAGTCTCTCGAGACGGTATATCTTGAGCGAAACCCCCTACAAAAGGATCCTCAATACCGGCGAAAGATCATGCTGTCGCTGCCCACTGTACGCCAGATAGATGCCACGTTCATCCGCTTCTAAACTGCAGTTGGCAGTTCAGCTGACAATTTCAGTGTTCACCCTCAGCACACGGCTGCCCCCCCCCCCCCCCACCCGCATACAAAAAACAAACGTCAACCAGGAAACACACTGGCCTCGCCCAATCACTTCCTACACAAACATACATTCCAACTTTAAACTTACTCGTGGCTCACTCAAGTCCATTGTATGCATGTACACACCCATTGACACCTCCACGTATGCTGTTAGGGAAGCTTATTTATTTATTAAGCTTGACATGAACTGTGCAAATCCTTTCTCCTGAGAGTACACCTGTCTTATTTTATTTTTGTTTTGCATGTTGGACACGGTAGGAACGCATCATTCTCCATCAAGCAGGGCCCGTCAGGAAGAGATTATTTATTACGCTGTTGAAGTTTACTGTTATCTCATGTGAGGAAACGCTGGCATTCTTAACGGTTTGAGGGATTTTGTTATGAGTGTATTATTCTTGTTGTCTCAGATGGCGCGAAGGGGCGGGGGCCGGAACATAAGAGCAGTTCAACAAAAGCTCTAAAGGGAAAGTCAATAATAAAGATGAATAAATTGCATAGCAGGATATTTTGGAGCTTCTCATTCTCATAGTTCCAACCACATTAATAATTTTCCTGAACTTACCAAGCTCTAATAATAATGCCATGCAACATTAAATGAAGTTGTGTTTTTAAGGTGGTTGGCACTAATTGATTAAATTTGATGAACTGGTATCAATTATTAAAGGGAAGATTGTGATGTCCAGCAGCATTTTTTGTTCTTTAAATCAGAAATTTTATAGCTCAAAGGGTCAATTTATGCTAAAAAAGAAAAAATCTGCAATAAATAACTCGTGAGAATATAAAGATTTTCCCCCAGTGCCCCCTATCTGTTAACAAAAAGAGTGTAGATTGTTATTGATGAAAGTTTATCTACTGATGGCTGGACTGGTTAACAAATGTAAAATGACTTTTGTTCCAACAGTTTTTCAGATGCGTCAGCTGGATAGTGATGGATAAATCAGTTATTTTCTGTGTCCTGAACAGATATGAATCATTAAAAGACTTCACCCATTGAGTTGTGTCATACTATGGCACTGACTGAACGAACAACAGGATTTGTTCTTGTGAATTTATTACTTTTGAAAGTCAATCAGTGCTATCGAAAGACAGTGTTCGACTAAGGTGACATCTTGAAACAAAGTGATTAGTATTCCCTGTTATTTCATGCTTGAGTAGATTTAACCCATTCGTGAAATAAGGATGAATCTTAGGTGAAAATTATTTCCCACCTCAGGCTTAAAAGGTTGCGCACGGACACAGATGATTTCAATACATTGCTAAGAATGCTAAGTGCTTTCTGCGAACCATCCAGCACTGATCGGTCTTGTCATCTGAATCTGTTGCTTCTTTGCATCAGGTGGTGCAACAGCTTTGAATGAAATGCTCTAATTAAAATCACAACATTGAGCATGGCCTGAATAAGCATTTATACAAACTGGAAGAAACACGCTGTTAGGATTGATTCTGAATTCGGACTTCGGTGAAGGTGTTTGCAAACTGATTGTGTTATGCAAATAAAATTACAGTATTTAAACAGCAGACTGAAGTAGTTTTACTATCCAGTTATTTAATAGTAATACATGTTCACCCTTGATTCATACATTGCCTAATGTAAAAAACTATAAAGTTATGTTTAGACTGTGAAAGTTAGGGTAGCATCTGAAATGGACTACAAAACAAAGCAAGTACAAAAAAGATGAAAAATAATTAGCAAGTGATCTAGTATCTGTCTCTCTCTCAATCTGGTATTTAAACCTGACCACGCACGTTGCAGTCCAGGCACTACGGTGTTCATGTCCGTGCACAACATTGGGCATGTTGTAAACAGTGCACTGCTGTATGTTTTCAGTCGTCTATGTGTCAGATGAAACAAGAATCAGAACGGAGCAATGAGGTCATGATAGAAAAAGAAAAACAAGCATAAACAACATCAAAGATCTTAATTTGGGGATAAACCAGTCTTGGAAATTAAGTTGACCCATTTGCAGATCTTGATTACAATCATCCCGTCTTCATCCTCATGGGTTGTGGGTGTTGCTGGAGCCGAGCTGACTATGGATGAGAGCCGTGGTACACCCTAGACGAGTCACCAGTTCATCTCAGGGCCACACGGGGAGACACACACACGCACACACACTCCTACCGACAGACAATTTTGGAGTGACCAATTCAGCTAAGCTGCATGCTTTTGGTGCAGGGAGGAAGCTAGAAAACAGAGAGAACTTATACATTAGTGCACTTTGGGTAGAGAAAAGAAACAACCCAACTGCTGGAAAAGTTTTGAACCATGGAACAGTGGCTTTTAAAATAACTTGTTTAACAAGTTTGAGTTCTGTTCCGGGCTCAGCACTATATTACTCTACACACAACTAAAACTGGCCAAAGGTTAACTATCATGGAAATCTGCTTGCAAGCTGAGGTTGGAATGGCGTTTAATCATCATTGTTGTTGAATGTTTCGCTGAGCACTGATGCTTGACAAAAGTTTGAGAAAAAAAAGTACATTAAAGTGTTATTGGGGAATCTGACCTTTTTAATACTCATTATTGCAACTTTTATTATTAGAAACATTTTTTTTTCATAAGATTTAAAGAAGTTGACTCAAATAATATTTATATTTATTTATTCTGCTTTAAATGTTCTTTGCATTCTTACTTTAATGTCAGACTGCAGACTTCAATGGGCGTCTGCGCCCCAGCAGAGCTTTAAAATGCGCAACGCCTAAGCCTTTTACGCAGACCTTCCTGACTATATTACGTAACATTTAAATACCGGAGTTTCTCTTGAGTACTTCTTGGAGTATTTGTACTTCCTACATACAAATAACGAATGTATCCCCAGCTGTGTTTATAAGACAAACACCTGTCGGACTTCGCTAAAACCCGGTCCGTTCGCGGGTGCAGAGATGGAGCGGACATTCAGGAAAAGGTATTTCACGGACAGGTAGTCTCTGTCGAGGGCGGTTCTCTGGCAGTGCGCCATCTTTTCTTTTCTTTTTCTTTTAAGCCAATCAGGAGCGAGATTCACAGAAGTTCGGCTGAAATCGAAATACGCACGGAGTGGATCAGGCGTCCTCAACTGGTGGCATTTTTTAAAAGGCTTCTTTTCTACTCTGCAGGGCTGCGTGCCCTTAAATGGCTTAACGCCGTCTTAGTTACTAATAACTCTGAGTTGTTCTCATCCAACAGGACCCGCAATGGAAACGCGTATTCCGTGCGTTCTGGCGCTAATGTGCGCGTTATCGCCGGCTGTCCCCGCTCCAGTCGGTAAGAAGATTTTTGCTTTAAAACAGATCTGGTCTACGTTCAACTTTACGCGTGTGAAAATTGCATGCATCGCAGAAAAACAATGAAGCTTGGTTTAAGTATTCTACTTTACCGACCCGTAACTCCAACTAAATAATGTAAACGTGTTGTTTTTTTGCACATTTTCGTGCGGACGTTTTGTTGTTATTGTTGCTTCTGACCTCGGAAGTTTCCAACGTCACCGTTGCGCTTGTTCGGTGTAAAAAAAAAAAAAGAGGTGTGGTGTTTAATCCTTCAGTGAAATAGTCAAGGGCCCCCAAAGCCATACGCACCGTAGTTTGGGCACCAAATCGCACACTCATTTATGCCAGAACCCCTAAATATGCCTTAAAACAAAGTCATAATCTATGCATAATTCATTTAAGAAATTAAAAGCAAAATTTAATCCTAGCCTGACAGCAAAAAAGAAAAGTTTTATTTATTTATTTTGTATTGTGGTCTTGGATCTTGAAGCTGTTGCTAAAAAACGCTCAGTCACTGTAGGCTACTTTTGTAAAAATTAACCTTGTACAATATATAAAGGAGTAATATAAAATTACTGCAGAGCTTCACTTTCTCAAAAAAAAAGGGTTTTAGATTATGAAGAGATTATAAATTATTTACCCTATTATCACCAAAGTAGATCTTAAAAATATTTTCACAAGCCACATACTGAACGTCCCAACCAATCGCAGACAAATGAATCATGAGGACACTAACGTGCATGAGATATGTACACTGGTAGCGATGTGACGTTATCAGATCTGAACCAGCAAGGGGAAGGCCCACATTTTGACTATCTAGGTCACATTTAATTTGTCTTTGTTAGAGAGGATGTTTGGTCCAACTCAAGGCACAATAAAATCACACAATAGTGCTGAGTTATATTTATAACTATATTTATATTTGGAACCTCTTTCTTCCGACCAACTATGATAAACAGATATTGTTTTTATTGTGATGCTGCAGAGCTGCACAGAATGTCTAATGGTAAAGCTTCCTCTATATATCCATATTGTTTTGTGAGAACTGGCTGAAGAAACTGTAAACTTAAGAAAACTAATGGAATATGAGCCACAGTTCTGTTCATTGCCTGTTTCTCACCAATAATGTTTTCAAAGTACGTTTTCGTGCGCACTTACACAATATGTTTTTTTTGTTACCAGGTGTCCGCCATATATTTTGATTGTATACGAACCCAAACTAAGCATCGCTCCACAGATTAGTTGGTTGTGGTGCTGATCATTGCGGATGAGCTAAATGGAGTACCACAATCTCTTTTCTGTGTTTTCTCTTGTCCCATAGCAGCAGTTTCAAAAATATCTGTCACTGAGCAGCGCAAACAAACCAGTTTTATGATGAGACATTCTCGACAGCGGCCTGTTACATTACATAAAAACACTCCGTGGTCATAAAGTAGCCTGCTGCTACATATGGAGCCTCCCTTGTTTTTACTGTGGATGCATCTATTCTTTTTTTTTTTTATTCTCTTGTCTAATTTCTCTCATTAGAGACCGTCATAGTGCAGGTCCAGCAGTGGGGAGTCGTGGGCTCTCAACAGATCATGGATCGGGTCCTTCTCAATGGAGTCGCTGTGACTGACAAAAGCCAGGACTTTGAAAGCATCATCCAAAGCATCCCACCCGATACACATCTACTAACTCTTGCCATGATCAACCAGACTTCAGTGCTGAGTAAGTGAAAATCATCACGCACCATTAAATATAATGACTGGGGGGGGGGAATGGAACGTTTTATCTCCTTACCTTTTGGTTGCTAGGGAACCACACTCTTCTTCATTCCCGTGAATGCATACTGGAGGGGTCTCAGCTGCACTGGCGTGACCGGGTGCTTTTTGATGGGGTGGTGTACCTTAGTCTGGATCACGATGACGTGTGGACGGCTCACGGACCGCGAGCCCAGGCCCTCAAGGAGCTGTGGGAGCAGGAAGTGCAACGCACAAAGTCTGAGAGGCTCCGCCTTCAGGAGGGATGCGTCAAGATAATGAGAGAGTTGAGACTTTCAGAGGAGCAGCCAGGTATACTGAATCCTCTTGGTTTTCTGAGAACAAGTCTTGGCTAGCTAACGGCATTGTGGAGCCGCATGATACAACGACACCTGTAATTCTGAAGTAAATCATACATTTGTTGTCGTAATTGCAACAGTTTACTTACAGACATGGGACTTTTTAATTTGATGGCTTCCAGAGTAGTGAGGTTTTCATCTTTCGTTTGGTTTCTTTTATTTTCCATGTTTTCTCAGACCCTGGAAGTCCTTGGCCTAAGTTCTTGATCCCAATCTTGGCATTCCTGGTCTTCCTTGTACTTGTTATGATTAGTGTCCTCCTCTCTAAAAAGCTAGGTGAGTACTGAAGACTTTTCTATTTGGAAACATTTAAAAGGTTCTCTTATCATTTACACGCTCGACTTGGCTTTCATATTTTATATGCAATGATGTCATACTTTCTGTCACCCTCCAAATGTATATTTTTCAACGTGTCACATGACTCTGTGGGCTCATAACTCACACATTCATGGAAAGCTTATCATGTGCTTGGTCTTTCTCTCACTCTGTCTAGGTTTGAGGTACCCTGGAGGTAAGACAACAACAATCCCTCTGTTTTGTTTTGTTCCCATTTCTTTTTTTTAAGTTCACTGTAGAATGTCTTAGTTAATAGTCATGGGAGATGTCATGAGGTTTAATTATTTAAACATGTCAAAACCTCATCACGGACCCAGCATGTTTCACAATTATTGCTAAATATGGTTGCAGTCGCAACTTGTCAATGCTCAATATAATGTGATCTGCATTGCTTTTGAACATTCCAGTAAATTACTTATTGCTTTGAATGACTATTCTGTGCTCCTGGATTCCTTACAGGTGTTACGGGGTCAGTTATACATTATCCCAAGGACATGACTGGAACAGCCACTGTGGATAGAGGCAGTGGCTATCATGCCTTGTGATTCAAAGCTGGAACTCTCGACTTCCTGATTGGCTTCATATTTTCTTTATATTACTGTTGAATGTCCCCTGGCTGATTTAAAACTTTGCCCTGTGTATACACTGCTGCTACACAAATGTAACCAAACCATTTATACTGCTGTATCACAAGTGACAATGTTGTTTAAAATATATATATATGCATACTTTATTATAGACACAGAATGGAAATATATGCTCACATACTGCAGGGAAGAATAAGATACATTTTGCATCGTTGCTAACAGAAAGGACAGGTCTATTCACTCGTCATCATTTCTTTACTACACTATTTAAGGAAAAAACTTATAAGAAAATCTGCAAAGTACATTTACATCACGGGCAGTATTTATTAACACATCAATGCCACAGACTGTGTTCATGAAGATGCTGAGATGAATCGTTTTGTTTTGCCACTGATACACCAAACACTGGATGGACTCACTGGGTCCAGTCATACAGAGTCAGCTTACTGTGTTACTTGGCTTTAATATGCTAGTAAACTGTATTTCTTTGTGATAATTATTATTTGATAATAACTGATGTTGAAAAAAAAAATGCTCAATTAAATATGCTTTATAGACACAATTATTTTATGTTTATCAGATATTTGTGTCACATTTCCTCAATCGACTGATTTTAAGGGGGGGGGGATTCAGATGATTATTTTCCCTTAATTTATTGAACATTATCCAATGCTTTGACAATTAAATTAAAATACTGTCTAGATTTAAGAACTGAATGCAAACAGTTGCTGTTTACGTGTAAAGCACGTAAAGAGTAGGACAACGTCAGCAATGATAGTGTTGAAAATGAGGGTCATTCAACTTTAACTGATTTCCATCTGCATGTCCATAATCATAGCTCGAACTCTTGAGAGGAACAATACAGCTGGACAAGACTGATAATTGTTAGTCCGGAGTACTCGTCTGAAATACAGGAAAGTCTACGAGAACCGCATGGACCAGTATTAAACTCACTTCAGAAAGCCTGAGGCAGAATAAGATATCCATTCTAAATCACCTGAATCTGGAACATTGATGTAGAAATACCGTTGAGGTGGTGACCTGGAAACAAAAGGGCTAGATTATTTTTAAGATACATTTCTGGCTTTACAGTGTAACTTCTGCAATGAATAGGTTTGCACATTAATAATCACATTTAAATCTAGTGTCAAATTCAGATGTTGGGACATACTTTTAGAATGTCTACAACAACACAAGGGGGGGGGGGGGGGGGGCACAATGATTCCATTTCCCTCAAATCCACAACTTGAACTGCTGATCTTGTGCCTCGAGCTCAGATGGTGTTTTCTATTCATAGCGATGCACTGTGGGGGGGGGGGGGGGGGGCTTACCTGACAGTTTGTAGGTCCAAACATTCCAACCAGATCATTATTGTCTTGACGCAAATGCACAAATGAGTGCTTTAGCTTCAGACCATAACATGTTGAAAAATAGCACAGGTCCACTCTAATCATTGCTGGAAAAATTAGGCGGATTCCAAATCTGGTAAAACAAAAAGTGTGGCTAGCCTTCTCTGCCTCTTCTAAGAGTTCTCTCTTCTGCTGCCGGAGCTGGAGACATTCATCATTTTGTGATTTAACCCTTGTGTGGTGTTCGGGTCTGTGGGACCCGTTTTCACTTTTCAATCAAAGAAAAAGGATACAATTAATTATTTTTTCAAACTGAGACTCACTGGCTTTGGCTCATTTTATGTGAAGAACATATATCAGAATACATATTTAATAACAACACACCATACACCCCCCCTACACATTTCTATTACATATAAGATGTTCGGGTCCACTGGACCCGGGGCTAATAGAAGTGTGGAAATTGATGTTGTGTGTACCACAAACACACCTACACACACACCTACACACCCCCACACACACCTACACACACACACACACACACATACACACACAGCAGGCCTAGACAGGAGGATGACAGAATGTAGGTACACAGAAAATCAGTGGGTCAAATGTGCGAGATCTGGGCTGCCTGTGATACTCAGAGCTCCCACCTCAACTGCTGACTTCAAAGAACAGGCCTGTCAAGTCTTCCAAGTTTGTATACACGGCTGACACATCCCTGGCATCCTATGTGCCAAAGAAAGGCAAGAATGTGGTACTCATGAGTACACTGCTCAGGGACGGAAGAATCTGTGACCAGGAACATCACAAACCAGAGATCATCATGGATTATAATGCCACAAAAGGAGGGGTAGACAACATGGGCAAGCTGGTGACGGCCTACAGCTGCAAACGGAGGACTCTACGCTGGCCACTCGTGATATTCTCTCAGTGTACAATGCCTTTGTCATTTGGATGGCACGATCCCAGAGTGGAAACGAGTGAAGCTCCAGAAAAGACGGCTCTTTCTTGAGGATCTGGGAAAGGCATTGGTGAGACCACAAATCAAGAGAAAAAAACATATCCCCAGAACGCCAGCTTTTGCAGCCATGGTGAGGAAGATTCAGAGGAGAATGCTGGTGCCCTGTCCACCCAACCTACAGAACCACAGTCTGCAGAGCCTGAAGTAAGTGTGTGATGCTGCTGCAGTGCATGTCTGGCACTCATGTCTTGTGAGAGAGAGAGAGAGGTGTTTAGTAAAATGTCTGATGTTTTCATTATTCTAGGTTGTGAACACCAGCAACAAGAAGAAGCGGTGCAAAGTGTCCAGACCCAAGATGGACAGGAAAACACAATATACATGCATCAAGTGCAAAAAGTATATCTGCAACACACACACAGTGAAGCTCCGCCCCTCATGTGTTGTATAGGCTAGTGGCTAAAGGCCATGTGTTCAATGGGGCTGATGTGTTGTCTTGACTGATATGTTTACTCTGAGTTCATGTGTTCAGCTTGTTTGTGCACCTGAATGGGTTAAATTTCAAGTTCAAAGAAATAAAGGTCAGTAGTTTTGAAAAACCTTGCTTCACTTGTAAATTTGTTTCCACTCATATCTTGATTTTAATTGATTTTCTTTATTATGTTTCAAAAAAAAAATGTTTCAAACAAATTTTTTTTATAAAGGTGACCTAACAAAGGTAAAGGGCAAATACTAACCATATATATTGTTTATACTGCTTGTAATTGGGATAAGGTAAACATCTGTTCAGTATTTTAAGATAAAAGTGTGATTGTGAGGCATTAAAAGCCACAAAATTCAACGGGTCCATCAGACCCACGAACACTGGCTGAGTAACAACAATATGAACACCACACAAGGGTTAAGAGCAGCATTCAACTCTGCCTGCTTGTCCGCCTGCAGCTGGAGCTCCCTCAGTGCTGCCTTGGCAACGGTCACCTCTAGCTCCTGCTTCACCTTCTCCTTTTCATGGTGAACTCTGGCCTTCTTCTTCTTATAATTTGAACTGTTGTTTTGAATGTATTTTTGTATTTGCAAGCAATATAAATGAGATGAAATTTTTATCTGTAGTCAATAATTTAATCTGATTAAACTGATAAATGTACATGCTTTCCAAATTCCTGTGCAATGTAATTGTTAATTCCAAAAGACATGAGTTCAATAAAAATGTGTTTCTTCCTTACAGTCTATAAAATAGAATTCTTTCATGACTGTGTGGATTAATCTCAAAAACCAAATTCCAGTTGTCTTGTTGGGTCTTTTATGTCTACACGCACCAAACGCTGCCTGACTAACATTTGCAAAAACATAACACAATGTTTACAAGAGTAAACCAACACCATGATGATTTCAAAAGTACCTAATAAAAAAAAAAGTAAAAACGCGACTGGTTTGTGCTGATCCGTAGATGTGGATTGCTTCCGGTGGATTTGTTTCCGGTGTTGAGAGGAAGTGACGTTTACCAATAGAATGCAAGCATTTGGTGACATCCCTGAGAGCGATACTGGCTCAAAAATGGCAGCTCCTTAAATTAACCAATCGCAAGAGCGCTTGTTGACATTTAAACCAAGTGACATCATTTCCGCGAATTTCAAAATTTTTAAATAGAGGCCAGTGGTGATACGGCACTTCACGTTTCGCTGAGGAGGTGAGAATTATTTGTTTGGTTCGAAGTATGGTAACAAAAGTTAAATTAATTTCGGTCGACTTTTCTCTCGATTTTTTTACTTGGCACAACACAAAGCGTCTGATGCTAACTTTAATGAAACTAAACATAACGTGCTAACGTTTACGTAGGTGAGACTAGATTCTTCATACCTAACTATCGGAATATCATACTCGGGTAATGCACAATGTGGTTTCGCTTCAATACGCATTATCCCGGAACTTTAACTTTTTATTTTTAGTTTAAATACCTTATACTGACGTAAACGTGTCCGTCGTAACAGACCAAAATCGGATTCGACTATCCGGTGATATTAGCTAGCCACTGCTGGGCTACACATGGATGCTGATTGTTGTTGGTTTTTCTTCTCGTCTGTACATAGAGCTTCAGGTCGTTTGTACAAAATGGCACATTTTGGGTTTGAGAATGACATACATAGCATCTTGAGGCTGGATATGCCCATCACAAACGCTCCCGTGGCGAGGTGGCAGCGAAAGGCCAGCTCATCGAGCGCTCCCCCTCTGAACAGTTTGTCCCCTGGTAAATCTACCAATGTGTCTCTAAATTCATCGAAAACCCCAAGCAAGACGCCAGGTGAGTGGCCAGTGCATCCATGCAACTTCAAATTTAACTAACCTTTGTATTTATCTATCTGCATGTGTTAATTCCTGAGGCCATTTCTTGTATTATAGGCAAAAATAAGAAGCAAACACCTTCTAAGATGGGCGGTGACCGTTTCATTCCGACCAGAAACAGCAAACAAATGGATGTGGCAACTTTCCTGCTCACAAAGGAGATTGAACCCATGGATACAAACAAGTCAGCGATGTCAGCTGTAAGTTGGTTCAGTTCACCTCTGCAAAGGTGACGTGCTTGAAAATCAAGGCTTCTACTTATTTCTGCCATCTGTATTTTAAAGGAAAAGCAGAAAGCCCGGTCTGTATTATTGAACGGATACAACATCGATGATGCGAAGATCCTGCACATTGGAGGGAAGTCGTTGAATGCGCCAGAGGGTGAATGCATTTGTGTGGCCACAAGTCGTTTAGCAAGATCATTGGTTGGATGAACAAAGCCAAGATTTATTTTTTTGCCTTTCTCTTTACTTGTCTAAAATACAGGTTATCAAAACAATTTGAAGGTTCTGTACAGTCAGGCCATAACTCCTGCCTCTATCAAAAAGACAAGATACATTTCTTCAACTCCGGACAGGATTTTGGATGCTCCTGAAGTTCGCAATGATTTTTGTAAGTCTGAAAAGATTTCACCTAAAATCAATTCATATTTTTCATTGTATTCTTTGACAACAGTAATCTATGCGTAACTTGCAAACCTTTTTGTTTCTGTGACAATTGTTCTAGAAGGACATCGATTTATTCTGTAAACTATTCTTCATATCAAATATGAAAATTGTGTCAAGCGTACTTGATCTTTGCACAAAATAGCCCTCGTCACTACCAAGCAGACATCAACGTGGACTTTTCTATTTTGTATTTTCCCCTCCAGATTTGAATCTGCTTGACTGGAGCAGTCGGAATATGCTTGCTGTGGCGCTTCATAACAAAGTTTACCTTTGGAATGCGACTTGGGGAGACATCGTTCTTCTCATGAAGTTGGAGCATGATGAGGACTATGTCTCTTCACTGTCCTGGACCCAAGAGGGAAGCTACTTAGCTGTTGGCACCAGTAACTGCAATGTTCAGGTGTGTGTGCTAATGAACACTCATTGTTAAGGGGACACATGATAGTCAGAGATTGGTTGCTTGTGTTGTTTTCAATGGTGCCGCTTTTGTTTCTTAGCTGTACGATGTTGAAAACCAGAAGCTTCTGCGCAGCATGGCTGGTCATACAGCGAGAGTTGGAAGCCTCAGCTGGAATGAGCATGTTATTTCCAGGTACAATTACTTCCTCATCATTGAAAAAAAAAAAAAAAAAGAATTCCAGCAGTGTGTTGGATGCAAATGTGTTTTCTTTTCTAGTGGCTCGAGATCAGGAAACATTCAACATCATGATGTGCGGGTGGCGGACCATCACATCTGCACACTCACTGGTCACCTGCAGGAGGTGTGTGGGCTGCAGTGGTCCCCTGATGGAAGATACCTCGCCAGCGGAGGCAATGACAACTTGGTGCATGTGTGGCCCCGTGTGCAGGAGGGCAGTGTCAGCAACGCCCGCCAGTCTGTCTGCTCCTGGAGTGAACATCAAGGAGCTGTCAAGGTGATTACCCTCACGTCTGAACTCGTATAAAGAGTTTCTGCATTTTGCATCAGAAATTAAAGATAGGACCCCCCCCCCCCCCCCCCCCCATCCACCTGATCATTAGCACACATTCATGCATTAAAACAAAATATTTTTAAAGAATTGCTGTCATGTAGATAGCTTCATTAATCATTGTAACATTGAAACAATATTTTGGATTTGTTGTCATCGTAGGCTTTGGCCTGGTGTGCGTGGCAGCCCAACATCCTTGCGTCTGGAGGTGGAACCAGTGATCGTCATATCCGTATCTGGAATGTAAACAGCAACTCCTGCATCAGCTCCTTTGACACTCGGTCACAGGTTATTATACTCTAAACCCTGATGTACAGCGAAAAATGTGCTCACTTTTATATAGTCTTTCATAAAACATAACTTTGCTTCTCAGATCTCGTCACTGGCGTTTGCACCTAATTACAAGGAGCTGGTCTCTGCCCATGGGTACGCCCACAACAATGTCGTGATCTGGAAGTACCCGTCTCTTGCCAAAGTTGCAGAACTCAGTGGTAGGTAACTCGGAATGGATCAGTACTTCATTTATTCACAAACCACTTGTGAGCTGGAACTGATGTACTTCATGCCGGTTTTCATTTCAGCCCACGAGGACAGAGTTCTCAATTTGGCTCTGAGCCCAGACAGATCTACCGTTGCAACGGTGGCTGGAGACGAGACCATTCGTCTTTGGAAAAGTTTTGAATTGGATCCTGCTAAGAAGAAGGCGAAAGAGAGGATGGTTCTATCAACCAGCAGTGCGATTCATCAGTCAATCAGATAATTTTCTCCTTTTTTTAGATATTTTTTTTTAATCAACTGAAAGTAATTTGTTAATTTTATTCACAATAAAGATCTCAGCTGTGTTTTAGTATTTTCTAGCAACTTTACTTCTCAACAATGTAAAAGGCTGTTAGCCCCAGGAGTTTATTACAGGTCTGAGGGGGTGTACAAGATTTAGCATTTAAGCAGTCCTACTCTAAGAACTATGACTGACTTTCATCTGGCATTCATTGTGATCTGGAATTGTATTCCATGTATTGGTCTATTAATAAATGTTTTGTTTTCAATGTGTTTGTCAGTTAACTCATGTTTGTTTGGATGTTTTACCTTTAATATGCATGTACGATATATATGGAGTTTCACTTTTAGTCTTTTTTCAGCTTTATAGTGGCCACCTATTTGTTTTCTGTCCACAGACTATTGATGGTCCAATCGGGCAACTCCATAATCACGATTTGATGTGTCTCGAGTCATGTTCAGCAGTAAAAGTGCAATTTGTTTCTTTTCTTTAAATGTGATCAATAATCTGGGATCCAACCTTAATTCAAAACAGTCTATTAATTAGTTGGTAATCTACACTAAGATCTACTAAAAATAAATAGCTAACTTGCAAAGCGAAACCAACATCAGACTATTATTCTAGTACATAATGGAAATGGTTAATGCCAACTAGGTCTCATTTTGTTAGCCTAATACCATACGATGATGGGCAAATTATGCTGTGGGGCTAATTATTTACATCTGATAACTTCAGAATGTATAAGGAGAACCTTGAATTATTTACCTGACAGTTTAATTGAACACTGTGATCCGAGCTTGGTTCTGGATGGTAGTCAAGTGAATACGATTTTAACTCAGCTGGAAATAAAAGCATGTACAGTACTGCATTGGTTTTCTTGATTCATTTATAAATGGTCCTATACAACCATATTCACCGTTTGGATGGAGGAAAAGATTTTGCCACTTTTATAGCAGAAGATAATATATTGCTCCTATATCATCACATCTTGTGACATATTTCAAATGTTTAAGAATCCGCAGGATCACATGGTATAGAAACATACCATTTAGTGAGTGAGACACTTGAACACCAAACTACAAAACTTGTACTTTTTATTTGCAAGTAGGAAACAAACTTCAACATTGTATGGTTTAGTTGTGACAAACAGCTCTTAGATACACTTAGATATTGGATCCAACAAAAAATGTCTCGCTGTGCTTCAAGAATATACTATTACCCTGGCATCTGTGCATACGTGTGTCATCAGCAGTAAAACACTCATTGCATTCTGAAGTGAAATACAGAAACAACTCATTACAAATAGAACAACAGCCACTTCTATTAACTTTGTGCCCAGTGTGCAGAGACAATGGACTATTACAAAAACTCAGAGTGGATTAGCGTGGATGACCAAGTAGGGCAGTTCAAATGTCACTATACTTAATTCATCGATTCTGTAATATACAGTATAACATTTTATTTCCACAATTGTTCAAGTTGAAAAATTGAAGCACACACCGCAACTGTTTTTTCCAAATGACACAGACCTTTATCTAAAAATTTGTTTCGTTGCAATAGATAAACAAAAAAACAAAGTATTTGACATCCGCTTTGTTGGAGTCGCTAATGTGTGCTAGTCTTCAGTGTAATTCAACGAAGTCATGCCAGCTAAACAGTTAGTTGTGTAGGTCAAGCCCGAGTTGGAAGATACTATTAGTGAGAAAATGAGCACCAAAACATGTTTGGACAGTGTTCATCACAGTTAATAGTTTTAACAACAAGTAAACACAACGTGGCAAAAAAAAAAAAGAGATCGCAACATGCCATTCATATCCCAAGTGTGTGGAAGTAAAAGCTTAAATAGAGATAAAGTAATTTAGGAGGTAGCATATTGAAATCTGTACCATTCCAATATACACATAGACACAAACGAATGGCATGTTTAAAGCCTAAAGCCTCACTTCTCATTTCCAGAGTCAAAGTTAGATTTCCTTTACTTTCCCCACACAGACTGTGCCATTGGTCTGGATGTGTCCATTCCCACTCTTCTGGTGTTTCCCGCTGTCCACCACAGTGATGTGTTCCACGGTCAAATCGTTGGGTTTCAACCGGTCTTCCGTGACGGGTAGCCGTTTGCCCTTTACGTAGGCCTGCAACCAGAAGTTTGAGAAGAGGAGGAAGAAAAAGACGCCGTACGACATGACGAGATGGATCCAAAGGGGAGTCTGGTAGTCGCATGTTTCCATGAGATAATACTGACTGGCGTGAAGGGTGATCAAAACAAACTGCGTCTGCAAAAAAAAAAAAAAAAAACAGGAAAGGACAGATTTATACTGCAATGTATAATAAGATAATTTGTTTTGCTATGAAACGTTAAGGCTCTCCAGTAGAAGGTATACCTCAGTCAACATCCAACAATTCCTAACTCGAACTAAACCATAATCAAAAAAACAAAACTTTATTTGAATCACAATGTAACGTATTTGCTTTATGTGCACAATGCTCCCCGATAGACAAAAAAGAAAACAAGGAAAGCAAAACCTCTATAGCAGGGCTAATGAGTTAGAAAAAAGGGGGGGGGGGCGGGACATACAAGCTGGATGGCAGTCATGTACTTCTTCCACCACAGGTATTTCTGGAAGCGAGGTCCTGCAGCAGAGAGTCCGTAGTAGAAGTACATGATGACATGGACGACTGCATTAACCATGGCATGGAAGCTACCCATTCCTGCAGCTTAAGGGGGGGGGGGGGACAACAAAACACATGGACAAGTGTTTTGTATGACATCTTTAACGCAACAGCATGGTGACACGACCAAAATTCTTGTTTTGGGACATATACATATGAGAGTAAATGCTCTAGCACAGACAGAAAGGAAATATGAATGGGAGCAAGAACTCCTGCTAATTCGCATATATATATATATATATATATATATATAAAAAGTTAAAGTTGTATTAGATAAACAACTAAAAACTCAAAAAGACAGTATTCATGGGAGTTTAGCCTGTTTTCCTTGGATTCAAACTGGTGCGCCGCTAATAGTCATTAGGCCACGTCGAGGACTAAAATACCAGTCTAATGCATCATGAACCGTTTTTGCATCGTTATTGTGCGGAGTAAACCTTACCAGGAGACACAGTGATGCCCCACCACCATGACCAGGGCATGAAGGAGTGATGAAAAACGTGCAGAAATGTGATCTGGCTTTGTTTCTTCCTCAGCACAAAGAATATCTAAAATAAAATTGTAGCAAATATCAAAAGGAGTGCTGAAAAAGGGGTTAGAAAGAACTGATACAAAAATGCAGATGAAAATGAAAATATCCTTACCGTGTCAAGGAGTTCAATGTATTTGGAAAAATAAAACAACCAGCATGCTCGAACCATCTGGGGGGAGGGGGGTGAAAAATGTTGTCAAATGTCTAACTGCTGCTCCAAAGACAGCTTTAATTCCTTGGCGCTGTTGTCAGCACTAAAAGGTGGAATGAAGTGAATGAGCGCGAGGGTTCCGCTGCTCGTCAGCTTACCCGAAGAGTTTCAGGGCTGGTAGAGGTATCAATAATGTCACATCTCCACGTATACGTGGTGGCCCATCCAGACATTAAGAACTGTCAGGAGCAGACGTGACACCAAATTACTGTCATTCTCATCTTAATTAAAAAGCCCAAATGCAAAAGCGAGGCATATTTTAGTACCAAAAAGTCATCATCACAAGGGATGGAGCCACCACAGCATATACATACCTCATACACAATATAGCCATTCATTAAAACCATGCTGAGGTTGTAGACGACCATGGCTTTGTTAAGACGGAAGGGGCTGCGGTTCGCCATCAGCCAAGGTCCGATGCGCACCGAGAAAATGGTGTAAGCCACCAAGATGGAGGTCATTTCTATGGGACTCTGCATCAGCGGGTAGTCTTTCACCCGGGGGTCTGATGAAGAGCAAGAACACACTCCTTTATTGTGTATATCTATCATATGGTAGCTGTATTGAATGAATACAGTTCATACAGAGTTTCCCGGGGATGTTAAAATCTTTTTAACGCACATCACCAGTGACTAATTTCTTTCTTGAACAAAGCAAATCTACTGTAAAAAAAGAACAAAACACTCACCGGTCCTTTTCTGGAGGTAATGGTGGAATTCTAAAATGCTTGACATAGCTTCTTGGAACATTTTGTCAGCTTGCCCTTGCCCTCTTGTCCTATAAAACCCCTGGGGGGGGGGGGGGGGGGGGGGGGGGGGTGTCAAAATTTAGGAGATGATAAATCACCCGGCTCTAATCACCAGCTTGTCCACTTGGCTGAGTAAACAGAGGCAGCTGCACAGGCCCATCAAACACCCCGAGATCTCTGCTATACAACCTCTGAATAAATACAGTGTGTTGTTACAGGTGCTTCCTTTCACTTCCTGTAATGTGTAGCAAATAATTTGTTTTAGATATATATATATATATATATATATATATTTCTAAAATAAGCTACATATTATTTAGCAAGTCACAAAAAAATTAAACAAAAATGCTTCCGTTATCAAATATATTTGATATATGAGAGCTTTGTGAAGGAGTGACACATCTAACAGGATACAGACGGACTAAAATCCTCCCAAATAGTCTCTCTCTGACTAACAGAGCAAGTCTAACAGGTGAGGCAAAGAACTGGGCCTCCTCTGCCACTCAAACCAATCAACTCGCAAGACCGGCTCAGTTTCCAGGTTGTAAAACTACACACAACGAAAGCAGCTAATTTAATCCTCTATTCTATCCGGAGAAATCACCCCGCGAGTTGTTTTTTCTTTTTTCTCTTTCTCTCTAAAGAGAAACACAGATTTAACGTGTGATTATTGTAATAGCAGATCCTAAATACCTAAAGCTGCTGGGATTGACTCACCTGCTGAGCGCAAGTCGTCAGCGCGCACTCATGTACGGTCGGGGGGGTGGGGGTGGGGGGGGAGAGGAGTGCGCAGCGCTCAACCCGCAGTCCCAACAGATTCACAGCACCAAATGAGGGTGATCAAGTAAAAAACTAGATACATGAAAAAGATCCCCCCCTCCCTGGGTCGTGTCCTCCAGATGACCAAAATGTCCAATATCTGATGTCCAACAAGAGCCGAAAGAGACTTGAATGAGAGTTCAGGTCCGAGAGGAAGACGCGTCAGGGGACCATTCAACTCAATTTAAATTACTAGAGTCTTCTATGAACCAGAGATAGTTTCACAACCACACCTTGTTTCAATGCTAAGCCCCACCTCCCACGCTCACTTGACTTGCTTCTGATTGGACCGTCTCATTGAGGTGAACGGCTCCATTGTCGGCCAATGACAGCCAGTTTTTTTTTTAAAAAGAAGAAAAAAAAACACGAGGGGACAAATAGGACTTGATTTTAAATAAGAGAAGGATTACATTTATATGCATTGAACAATATGAACAAAATTAATAGTGAAGAAAATGTTCTCCTTGTGACAATGGATTAAAAAAAAAAGGTTTAACTGTTGCTCAAACGTGATTTAGGCTAAAGGTGAAACCATTTTCACACACGCACTGTCCCATTTTGCCCATCCCTTTCTCCATGCAGCGTTAAAAACCGGGGCCAGGTTCCAGCCCGACACTGAACTATCTCTCCTGCACCTCTGGTTCTACCTGTTCGCCAAGCACTTGTTGGTTATGGGTGTGATACCTGGATGAACCTTGATGTGTGCAAGCGCCCCACATGCATGCGCCAACTGAAATGTTACATGAATGAAAGGAATCCATGCCTAAGAGATGAGCAATGAGGAAGGAATCCGCTCAGTTGCAGTTTGTTTACCTAATAGCTGTTGAGTTCGGCACATGGCGGACAATCCGAGGCTGCGGTTGATTCTGAATGCAAAGATAAGGCACCACAAAAAGAAACAAACACATAAAAAGGGGGCAAAGAAGAGACTACATTAACGAAAGGTAAGAGTGATTTAGACTTGTCTGTCTGTCTGTCTGCCTGTCCGTCCGACCGTTAGCAAATAACTCAAAACATTCTGGACGGATCTTGATGAAATTGTCAGGAAATGTTGTGAATGCTACCAGGAGCAGATGATCACATTTTGGGGATGATCCAGAAGAGATCCTGGATTCTGGATCACTTTGAAATTTTCATTAACATTGCAGTCAATGGAGCTTCAACATTTGTTCCTCAATATCTCGATTGATTATTGACCGATGGAAGTTTATGGAATTTGACACAGTCATGTAGGGAGGGGATCTCTATCTCACCACTGAATTTCATCCAGATCGGATACAGAATGGTGTCAGTAAAAAAAAAAAAAAGATTTAATTTTAACATTGAAAACCTCATTTACGGATTCAAAAATCTATGACAAATACACATCAAGTCCGATTCGCTTTTACTTTTCATCTTTGGTGTATAAAGAAACAAAGAGGTATAACCTATTTGAGTGCTTTTCTACATAAAAATGAAATCCCTCTATTATAAAGTTTGTCTAAAAGCACATCTACTGGGGAAGAGAGTAGCAGAGATTGCATTCAGTGTGTGTGGGCCATGCAAGTTAGGCTTTATGCATGCTCTTGTTCCAGATTAACTGTGAAACAAAACTATTAAATGGAAACTTGAAGGTGAGAAACTGAACTCATAAACGTTTTAAACAGCAAGATGCTAACCTCTGCAAAGCAGGAGCCACTTTGTCAAATAAAACCAAGGGCCTGGACAGTTGATATATTTAAAAATATGAATATATTTATTATACAAAGAAAATCTTTTTTTTTTTTTTACATGCTTTTTTTGCAAAATTGAATCTTTTAGTACCGATTTCAGTGTTTTCAACAATGTTTTCAATCGTTTTCATAGGAGCCAATATTCCACACACGACAACACACTCCTTGTCCATCTGGGTCTTGTGACAGATTAAATTCAGTATAGGTTTAGCCCAATGGCACAATCTATTAAATAACTAACAAACAACTCGACAGCATGGCATTGTCCATGGACCATTCTTTGCTTGATAGCATAACCAGAGAATAGACAGCAGTCTTGAGACACACCAGTCGCCCTCAATATAGTTAATTGTGAAGAATTAGGCCGGATTCCTCCTGACGTGACGGATCGTGGTTTGGCTGCAGGAAAATGAATGAACGTGAGTTTTGGGTATGGATTTATCAGACTCAGGAGACTACCATGACTCTATTGTGTTCCGATCATTTTTGACGCACTCTGTTTATTTAAATTCACAAATCCAAAAGGTAAAGAAGCCAGCAATAACATTAGTTTGTAGATTTCAAAGAAATGGAGCCAACATGTTAACTGATAAATCTCCCAAAAGATATATTTAGCCTCAGTGATTTTATTCATATTGTCTAACGAGCACGTGTTTTCTCTATTTTCTGCAGAGACAAAGATTATTAATCTGCGTCTGGACAAGTAAGTGAATTGAGGCTAATAGTAACGTTAGTTAGCTCTGCATGGTGGAGCAGTGGGTAGCGCTGCTGCCTTCTAGCAAGAAGGTCACAGGTTCAGATCCAACTTGGGGTCTTTCTATGTGGAGTTTTCATGTTTTTCCACACTTTGCTCACATCTGCTGTGAGAAAGGCAAGTGTAAATGCCGAAATATAAAATATATAGAGTGTTTTTAATTTAAATTGTCAATGTGAGGTAAGATAATAAGTAATAATAATACATAAAAAACAAAGGATATACTATGCTGAGAAATAAATCTATAAATGATATTCTCTACTTTTAAATGTTATTGTTAAATATTTATTCATTGCTCCAGGGGATAATATGTGTCTTAATAAATAGTCACTTCAAGTATTTTAATTATAAGGCGTCAACCTCAAGAGAAAGTAACAGCGACGCCTATAGGCCAAACCTTTAACTACAAAAAGAACTGGGTGCAAGAAGCCCGAGAATGAGAATAAACCATAATTACAATTAAAAGCAAAAATAATTTCCTTAAAAGACAACATGATCAACGTGTTCTGTTTGACACTGCTGATGTATTTCATCCAAACCGATACACGCACAATCCATCAATTTATTACAAATGGTTAAAGCTCGATTAATCAGGCATGTTTACAAAGTCTCAGATGGTAAATGAACATGTGGATGAGCCTGCAGCCACAAACTAATACGAAAAAATACATGAACGCACAGCTCTTTGGAAGATCTCATTGTATAAACAGTGACTTTAATCCCACATGGTTCTCTAGTGACAATAAATGAACATTGCTTTTCATTCTTTGTTTTGATGCTGGTCGATCACATGCATCTGCACGAAACGATCAAAAACTCCTCTATAGAGTGTTTTAATTTAAATTATCAGTATTAGAACAACATAGAATATAAAAGTATATTATTATTGTTGATTTGTCTTCCTCTCAGTGGCGTACTAGGGAGATCTGTGCTGGTCAGTAGCGTCTAACTCCTCCCGAGGGCTGCTCCGCGCTGTAAAACCAACGCACGCGGAGCGTGCCAATGGGAATGTGGAGCAGCAGGTAGGCGGGCTCCATTCTGCGTCCCTGCGTTTGAGATTGCGCTTCTCGGGGGGGGGGAACAAGAGAACTCTGACGGTCCAGACTATAAACCTGAACGGGAATAAAACCCGAGACATATTCTCACTCGGTTGTTTCTTCATTGTGTAGAACAGAGTCTTTTTAAAGACGATAGGTTCGGCTGGAGCATTACGCACTGAGGATAGGGGGGGGTTCTGATTAACTAATTGGAGGGGGCGTCTTGGCATGAACGCAATGTTACAGGTAAGTGTGTTCTTTGTATTAAACAACCTGCATTGTTATTAAATGCTTTTTCTCAGTCGTGTTATCAACCCTGCAGAGTTCAATTAGTATTATTATTATTAAAAATAAATAAATAATTGTGTGGTCATTTTCAAATCAGCATAGCAACAACATTTCCCCCGTCATCTTGTGCTATCAGCTTGGTGTTGCATCTTAAACGATCCCACCATGTGGCTCAAAACAATAACGCCTCCGACATCATGCCCTTATGTAAGTGTCTGTTTTAGAGGCGGTTTATGTGCAGTGTAAATACAAAATGACAGCAGGAAGGGTTTTCTGATTTAATCTCACAGTTGCTTTCTGTTTGGCACCAGTTTGTCTCTCTCTATCTGTCGGATGCATCTTTAGATTCATTCAAGTCTGTTTAACCACCGCTTGTGTTTAGCTCTCTCTCTCTTGATGATCGCTCCCCCCCCCCCCCTCCCCCCCTCCCCCCCTTCCCCACAGCGTCCACGCTGACCCACTTGCACTTGCTCCTCTGGGATATACAGAGAGGGCCCAGTGCGATACGGCGGATCTGAGGAGGTCAGACGTCTCTCTGACCCGGATCTCATGCCAGGGCGGGACATGGAGGTCCTGCGGAAGTCCTCGGTGTTCCCTGCCGAGGT